>NC_135429.1:16050069-16190069 GCF_051991245.1 Festucalex cinctus
TCGCAGTGGGCTCCATTAAAGATTATTGACTGGGAGTGGCAGGGCTGCATGAATAGAGTACGTTAGCATCAAATATTTGGAATAAAGCAGATATATGCAGCAAAGTGCAGGGTATTAATAATTGGACTCCCATGCATTTAAAACTCATTTGCTCCCAATAACGTGTAAATACGTTTTTTTTAAATGTTCTAAGTGTCCCAAAGACGTATTTATACGTGTTTTTTTGTTGTTTGTTTATGCTAGAGCATACAGAAGGCTTTGTTGCAGCCTCTCAACCGCAAAGAACGGTTGCAGAAATGGTAGTTATTACACAAACGGCCAGCAGGTGTCAGCAGAGCAAAGGAGATCAACGAGGGCCATCTAGAGAAAAAGCTAAATTACTTACAATTTTAAACAGATTTGTGAAAACTGATGAAACTTAGCTCTCTTCTAATGCTAATTGCTGCAAAACGGAAATAGATAGAAACATACTTTTTTTTTCCTGATGAAAGAAGAGACTTTAATCTTTCTTTCGATAGGTTCCATGCGTTTATAGAAATAGAACACAATATTCTGTGGGCCTTGCAAAATCAGTCAAAATCCCGTAATACCGCCGGGAGCGAACGGGATTGCTTCTGTGAAAATGGCTGGGAGTGAATGAGTTAAATCAGAAATGATAGATAAATATGCTGAATACTGACCTTCATCCTGTAATAGTAAAGCTACATGGAATCATCCACACATCTTGAGAAACATTTTACTTCTAAAAGAAATGCAACAAAAGACATGATAGTGGCCAATTGGGTGGGCCACCCAATGCCGCCCCGGATTGCTTATAGTTATATACAATGCTATTTAGAAGCTTAATTCTTTGCAAGATACACAGTAATTATCATGTATTTCACAGTAACTGCTGATGATCACTCATGCTTGTAAGGCCATTGCCCGAGTATTAAACCATGAATTTTCTGCTCCATTAGATGTCTTCCATTGCATTCCTTCCACACACACACACACACAGAAAAAAGGCCCATCTTTCAAGAAGTGACCTGTAAAAGGCTTCACATGGCATAAGCTGCATCTCTGCCATCACTATAAGCTGACTGTCATTTGTTATGTCCGAGGAGACTCTTCAGTGTCATTTAAGGATCTGTGTGCAAGAGATCAGATATTTCTGTAGATGCACTTGAATCAAAAATATATTTTTCAACATAATCCATTAAAGAAAATGATTTGTGTTTGCAAATGGGTACAAAATCAAAATATTGATAATTCAAATTCTGCACTTAATTCCCTTTAAAATGTTATATAATAATTGACAACGTTACAGCAGTTTTAATGTTGGAAGGTTGAAATTCCTAGTTTTGAGAAAAAGGGCTTTAAAGTTTTGGTACTTGCATTTTTCAAACGTCAATAGCAACCAGTACCTTAGGAAAAAAATATGAACCTGAAATTTTCAGGAACTGTTCAAATATCAGTGGAAAGTCAATTCCAATAGCAGGCAAGGTCAAGTCCGAGATTTGAACCCTTTAAACATTTTGGAAGTTTGACCTCTCAAGAGATGAAATCAGCCTCAACTTTGAAGATCACATTCAGCTGACAATTTATCTTATAAGGCATCAGCCAAAGCTTGCTTATTTTATTGGTGTGGTATTTTCTTGCATAAATGAGGTCATATTAACACTGTGGGAAATTTGATTTCATCATTTTGTGCCAATTAAAAGATGATTTGCCATTTGATGTGGCCTGTGAAAAGTGCTTGATTGATAACTTGGATGTGATGTCTCAAATGCTTTTGGTCACATGAAGAAAATGAAAATGTTTGTTTGTTTTTTTTGGTTGGTTGTTTTGTCCCACCACCTCCACCGCAAGTAATACACGAGTGACACTAAACAATTGTATTTACAAGTTAGGATAGCCTGTGTGCATTTTGGGGCGGGGTGTCATTGTGACTCTTTTGAAAGGACCATTTTTCATCTTCAAGTTTCCCATTTCATAGCTCATTTTTATGTTCGTATCCAATTTAAAAGAGCATAAGTGAAAATATGTGGTGATATTTGCAACGTATGCAGGCAGACTGTTCATTTTTACAGCGTGTCCGCTGTAAGCCATCATTAGCAATATTACAATAATGAATTGAGCCGCACAGGTCTCGCTGTCAAGGCTATCGGTGACCCTGCACGATCGGTGACGCGTATGCGCAGAAGATCCCACCATCTTGGATCGCTAGCTAATACTTTACCTCAGAGAAAATAATAAAACAGCTGTTTTCATTCATTGGAATGGAGTTGTCAGAAAGCTGGTTTGTAATCTATTAATAAAGTTTGACTGACCTGTTTTGTTGACATTCCCTTTAGCGCAGCACCATCTAATGGATGCATGACGTAACCCCAGCCTCTACTTTAGCGCCTTATATATGGAAAAAGTTTCAAAATATGTCATTCGTTGAAGGTGCGCCTTATAATGAGGTGCGCCTTATAGTGCGGAAAATACGGTTCTTTTATTTAGGCTTTAATGGCATTTGTGGTGGGGGGCAGGTGAAATGTACGAAGGCAAGATGATGTACAGTAGTGTTCACATTCCATCCATCCATCCATTTTTTTGACCGCTTATTCCTCACAAGGGTCGCGGGGTGTACTGGCGCCTATCTCAGCTGTCTCTGGGCAGTAGGCGGGGGACACCCTGGACTGGTTGCCAGCCAATCGCAGGGCAAACAGACAAACAACCAGGGTAGTGTGGCCGTAAGCTAGTGTTCACATTATTTGTTATTAATATGATTTGTTGTATGAGGCTTTTTCAAGATAGGTGATCAATGAGAGAAGACGAGCGTTTAAAATGTTAAATTAAGTTCATTCATGTGCTTTCTGCCCCACGGCATGCTTGTGACATGTCTGCAAGTCTTGAGCAAAGCAAACATAAATTTGACTACACATCCAGCAAACATGACGTTTGAGGAATCGAAATGCACCACAAAGACTGTCCAAAAAGAGAAAAAAAATGAGGCACTCAAAAGGGGTTCCTGTCATGTGCTGGAGGTTGGAACCAAAACCGCAAACACAAATAAGGTTTGAACTATTTATTCACATCGAGAGGCGTAGAACAAACTTGATTAGACGAGAAACAAAGAGTCGCACAGAGGGACAGAATGCAATAATCCGGCAAAGTACACACAATTCTCAGACTGCACCTACAGACAGTGAATCGATCTGATTGGTTGTAGCAAGTAAAGGACTATAGAATGACATCATAGGTCCAGACATCACCTAAACCAGTGGTGTCCAAATTAAGGCCCGGGGGCCATTTGCGACCCACGACATATGCTAAAAATGGCATTTTACTCAGTTCAAATAAAATAAAAACAACAAAAATGTTTGGAGATGGTCAAAGTAAGAAGGGAGGGTTTCGAAAAACTGGTGCCATTAAAAGGTTATTTTAGTTCACTAAAACTAATTTCAAAAAAAAAAAAAAAAAAAACTAAAATTCAAAACAATATTGTTACAAAAATAAACAAAAATGCTTTTTAAAAAACAAAAACTAACTGAAACTACATTTTATGTTTACAAAACTAACTAATTATAGCAAAAGTCCTTCATTTTAGTCTTTGGTAATCAATTTAATGCATAAGCCTTTGGGGATGATTTGAAATGTGATTTTTAGTAAATTTATTTTCATATAAACCTGGAATAATGACGTTTGAAATTATGTTACACAGAAGTGACGTCATCGCGCAGCAGCCAATAGAAAAGCACCAAAATATGACGTCGCTCCAATGCTGTTTTTTTTTTTTTTTTTTTTTTTTTTTTTTTTAAATATCGTGCACAATACACATTTAAAAAAAAAAAAAAAAAAAAAAAAAAAAAAAAAAAAAAAAAAAAGAATACTAATACTACCAAACAAAACTAAAACTAAGCATTTTTTAAACAACTAAACTAATAAAAAACAAAAATGAAAACTTCCACAATTATAATAACCCTACTGGCCTATTACAAATAAATTAGTTTATATACTGTAGCATTTTTCTAAATATGCAAAAGCACAAATAAATTTGTACAATTCTTAGGACTAAACACAATTTCTCTTCATAACATTATGTGGCCCTTGCATCCTTCCGTTTTCCTGTATGTGGCCCTCAAACGAAAAAGGTTTGGACACCCCTGACCTAAAGGATTAAAGATTGACATCACGTAGCCTAAAATTAGTTGAAACTAGATGATGGTTATATCAGTTCAAAACAGACACTTGTTATATCAGTACAAAACAGACACTTGACCTCACGGTCTTGAACCCAACTTAACAGGTCATGAACTCAAACTTAACCCTGGCGTGACCCCAGTCATGACAGTTCCAAGTGAAAGGCCTTGATTTCAACATGGCCAGTTGATTAAAAATTGCTTACGCGTTTCCGCCTTGGTAGGCCTTTGTCAGGGCAAGCTGAAATGGACCTACATACACCTGCTTACACATAGGAGTTCGTCACATGCTCATAGTGGGGAGGGCATACAGTCAGGTGGTATTAATTATCTAATCAGCAAGCAACAATAAGCAATACTAAAGATGTTTGTGTCACTGTTTGAAAATGAATTGTTTTGGAAACAATAGTGTTATTAACATAAGCAGACTTTGTGAAGACAGGAGTTATTTTGAAAATGTATTGATTTTTTTGTTCAGGGTTTTTCCACAATATTTGGTGAAGTATCAGGGAAATCGAATTGGACATTGTAAGCCCAATTTACACACTGAAGCAGCAAAATTGACTATTGTATTTAGTGCAGCACCCTGGATTGAGACACTTTTACTGAGAGGAGATTGAAGGCAGGTCATGAGTTGTTGTCCAATCTGTGTTGAATTTTGGTCTCCCTTGAAGCAATGAGCACTTGATACTGAAATAATTCCTCCAGTACCAGGTCTGTATGCTCTACAATCAATCCTTAACAGGGCAAATTGATCAAACACTGTTAACTCATTTGCTCCCAATAACGTATAAATACATTTCATGTTCTACGTGTCCCAAAGACGTATTTATACGTTTTTTATTTTTTATATGCTAGAGCATACAGAAGGCTTTGATGCAGCCTCTCAACTGCAAAGAACGGACGGTTGCAGAAATGGTAGTTATTACACAAACGGCCAGCAGAGCAAAAGAGATCAACCAGGCCCATGTAGAAAAAAAAGCTCAATTACTTACAATTTTAAATAGATTTGTGAAAACTGATGAAACTTAGCTCTCTTCTAATGCTATTTGCTGCAAAACGGAAAGAGATAGAAACACTTTTTTTCTGACGAAAGAAGAGACTTTAATCTTTCTTTTGATAGGTTCCATGCTTTTATAGCAATAGAACACAATATTCTGTGGGCCTTGCAAAATCAGTCAAAATCCAGTAAAACAGCCGGGAGCGAACGGGATTGCAAAATGTGAAAATGGCTGGGAGGGAATGAGTTAAAGACAGCCAGATTAGTACTGTTCGAAGTCTTATTTTGAAACATTATTTCCACTTCCGGTGCACTACTTCATGGACGCAACAGGAATCGGTGGATGCTTAACCACCATGCTTAGTTGCTGTTATAAGTAACACTTGTAACTGTATTATTATTATTGTGTTATTTTGCACAGACAGAGTGTAATATAGTTAGTGTTGTTTCTAGTGGTGTATGAAATTGGTATTAAATTATTGCAATAGAAAGTCAATGTTGAGCAGCATATAAAGTACAATGTGACAAGGTTTGTTGGATGCTCGCGTATGTATCCAGGGCAGAGCGGTGGTATCAGCTCCTGCCCGGAAGCTTATCTTAAATGCAATCTTTATCAGGCAGACTGAATTCTGTGGCGAGTCAATGACTCTCCATGAGAGCAAAGAGATATTATCAAAAGGAGAATTAATATCCACTCTGCTCTGTACCCTGTGGCTGGTGTGTTGCACACCAGGTCTCTGCTTTATATGAATTGTTCAAATGGCAGATTTTGTCACTTCCTTATCCCTAGAGAAGTGGGTATACTCTAAATTTTACTTCTTTTTTTTTTCCACACACCCACACACAAATGTTTTTTGGGTGTATTTTTTTTCATGTCCCACTTACTTTAAGAGACACCTGTAAATTGTCAAGTTGTAGTACATAGTTTTCACTTGCCCTCTTCCTCTACCACTTTTCAAAAAACACTTTAACCTATTGATTTGTTGAACCAACTGTTGTGCAACCTCTCTTGGATGCAATTGTGATTACAATTTCTCTGAAATAGTCGCCGAGATTAAGATTAAATATGCTTGTCATAAACTATAGGGAAAGTGATTGTGACAGAGTAATGAATCCAGGATTCAAATTTAGATGACATTTAGATTAGATACTGGCTCTTGGAATGACTGATAAAATTGTATTTTTAATGCTGTTTGGATTTTGTCTTTTGACCCATATTGGGTGGCCACAGTTCAAAATTGTAGTCGTGACAAGCTCAGAGTCTGCATAATCATTCCTGTCACAGCGGACGAAAGTGAAAGCATGAAGAACCTTCACTGGAATCATCATTATAATCGTGTGGCGTTTTGTGCTTAGGCCTGTCACCTGCAATTAATGTCAGACAGAAAGTGAAGTCTGGCTGACGCTGAGTTTAACTCTATAATGGGCTGTCAGATGTTAAGTTTTCGCCATCATTTATGCTTCCTTGTACGGCTCACGGGGGAAAAAAAAAAAGTTGATTTGGGATGTTGAAAAGCCACCTTGATATTGTTGCAATAATTAAAGTATGTTGTCTCTATAATATTAGTCATTGATGTAAACAAAATCAGGTGGATGAAAATGTATTTGTTTTAGCCAGTATTGTAGTTAACTTGTCAATAATATGAAAATGAAGATAAAGAACTTCTAACTCAGTGTAAATGAGGTGCGAAAAATAACTGCATGTGGAAATGTTTCCCATTTTAGGCGAATCTAGACGATCATTAATTCATTCGTTTTTTAGGTCTTTTATTTATGGACAAACTTATTTTTTTTTTATTGAAAGCATTGCATTTTATTTTGTTAATGAATGATGTTTCATGATGTTAGAGAAACAAAGATCCTTCTGGCCATTCATGAGAAATGTCATGTTATATGAACAAATATCACTAGTTATTTTCATCAAATCAATTCATGCCGTTTGGATTTGAGGTGCCCAATAAGGAATTTGAAAATTGGAATATGACGTTATGTTTTCAGACATCATTGACTGACGAATGTGCGCTCGGCGTAAAAAATGGGCGCATCGCATTTTGCGTGGCAGTGCAACACGACTCTGCACTATTACCATCTGGGCCAATTATTATTTTTTCAATCTGTTGTAGCCAATTCACGTGTGCTGCATTTGTTTGGTATACCTGTGAGTATTTGGTGAGGCACTTGGGTTGCTAGGATTACCTGCACACCTGCCGGCTGTAAAGTAATCAACCAGTCATCATAGAAGGAAGAAACAGGTATGCCTACGCACGTGTTTGAAATGTCTTCCAAACCTGAAGTGGCATGATGGCAGAAGATGCCGCTACACCAATCAAAGCGCTAAACTCCCTGGGTATTACACAGTCGAGTCGAAATGAATTTATTGAACACCAAGAAATCTGCTTGAATTGCGTTATGTGAACTAGACTGTGCAATTTCTGGAAAAATTGCGTGGGAATGCTGAAAGCTTAATGCTTATGAAGTAAATTGAAAGACACATTTGGGGAAAATTACAAAGTTTTAATTGAAGTTAAAAGATAAATTAATAAAAAGAACTGAGCAGTATCACAGAGCTGGTAATGCTGATCGGGTATATGTATGGAAGTGGGCGTGGAAAGTGGGACTTCAGTTCAATGTCAGTCCCATTGAAAATGAATGGGGAAAAGTTGATATTTAACGTCAAATTGTGTGAGTACTGTAAGTAACGTGGAATTAGACAATATATACCCCGGAAGGCGTGAATTTTTGAAGCAAGTTGAAATTTGAACAATGTAAATCGGAAGTATTATATGGGAGTCGTTTCTCGGCAGAAAAGTGAGGAGAATAAAAATCCGAATAACATGTGGGATGCTTTCAGCATTCCCAAAATTAACTGAATGTCGTTTTGTTTGTATAGATTCACTGAAGACACAGATGGAGACATCATTCCTGCTGCTGCTGTGCCGAAGTGGCTTTGTTAGCCCTAATATGCCCGAGGCTCAAGAAGAGACTTAAGTTTGAAATGAATTTGCTAAACTTTATGGTTTCCGTTTGTCATTATTGTGGGAATGCTGAAAGTTCATTAAAAAATAATTTGAAATCTAGCCATGTTTTTATTAGTTAGCCTAGCTGTTTCTCTCATCTGTAAATAAAGCAGGACCTCTGAATATTGGCATATTTGAAGTCTTAATAGTGTAAACCAAATAGCAAAAGATGTTGAATCAATGTTGATTTAACGTTGATCCAACATCCTCTATTACCTGGGTCACGGTTGAAAACAACATTGATTCAACATTGTTCCAATATTACCAAAAATCAAAATAAGGTGTGAATTTTGTAAGGATTTCAACGTTACACAATAACAATGTGTGAATGTGAACAATATTAATAGAGGGTGCAAGAGTGATTACCAATCAACGTCAGGTGTCAACGTTGATTCAACATCATTTCAACGTCAGCCTGCTCTCGAGGATTGTATTTTCATGCCAATTTTGACATCTGCCATTTTCAATCTATTGTAAATCACAACATTGACGTAATATATCACCACACATTTTTTTGCATTTCCCGACATTACCTGAGCCCATTTCATTTTGCTTTCCTCAAACATATTTACATTTGACTAGCATCTCTACAACTCGTGGCAGTTTCATTTGCCTGCTACCAGACTCGAATGCTATCACCATGGCTCCGGAACCCAAGTCCAAAAGCATAACATAGCATTCCTATTTTCAAATTCCTCACTGGGTAGCCATTTTTCCAATCATAATGAATTGATCAAAATAACACCACATTAGTACAACTTCTCAAACTTTGTGATATTTGTTCATGTAAGATGGCAGTTCTCATGAATGGCTAGGATGCCACTGTTTCTCCAACACATCTACGTTGTGTGTCATGACTCGAGTCATGCAGGAGAAATGTTTGGTTCTTGTCTCATGTCTGGGGTCACGCCTGGGTTAAGTTTGAGTAGAGCTCATGACCGTGCGCCAGAGTTCACGACCCGTTACGTGTCTGTTTTGGTATTGATGTAACAGCATCCAGTTTCAACTAGTTTTAGGCTATATGATGTTTGAACTTTTTGATGTTTGTTGATGTCAGGAACTATCTGTAATTACGGATCAGAGAATTCCATGCAGTACTAGTATTCACATTTCTAGCCACAACCAATGAGATTGATTGACTGTATTTAAGGGTCTGAGAAATGTGTGTGTTTGCCGGATTATTGCTCATCTGTTCCTGTGTACCGCTCTCTTAGTTTCTGCCTCTCAATATGAATAAATAGACTTATTTGTGTCTGCGTTTGGGATCCTACCTCTCAGCACACAACAGTGTGATTATGTAAAGCATATTTTTCCATGATTTGTAGAGACATGGAATGGTATGATTTTCAAATAAAGATTTGTCTCACTGGAATTCAATACGCCAAGCAAGCTACAATAATTCTATAACTATGCAAATAAAATACCATAGCGGGTGTCTGTTGTACTGCTACTTTCTGAGTGCTTAAGAGCATTGGTATTTTGTTTCATTGTCTAATGATACACAATGCTTCTACCTGGTTGCCTTCCAAGGAAATGCCTCGCGTTATGAGACATTTTTAATTGGTTTTGGTTGCCTGTGCCTACTGATTGCAAAAACAGACTGCCTGTAATATCATCTAGGCCCAGTAGTTGTAATTACAAACTAATTAACTGACAACGAACAGCAGCAGCAACAAAGAGGCAGAAATGCTGTTAGGTTGGCGCCACGGAATGTGAACCAGTGCACCTTAATCTGAACGTCTTTGTGGAAGAACAATACAGCACAAATACAAAATGCAGTGATGACGGTACAAATAATATAATTTGCAAACATCTTGATTGCCTTTTGCTTGATCATTGTTGTGCTGTATTCCTCAAATGTATAGTTTAACTTAGCCACCGAGTTATAGCAGAGAGAGGTCTATTGAGATGTTTGTTTATTATGAATCAAACAATACAAGGCTCACCAGGCAGAGAATATCAATAATTTGACGAAACTGAACTTGGACACCTAACACCTCATGAGCAGACTACAGTATAAACTCTACGCCGGTATACGTAGAGATGAGACATGTATATACATCTCGTAGAAAAGTCGAAGATATGTGATATATACACTTTTTTTTTTTTTTTAAATCGCTCAGTTACTTAGACCCCAATATTAGATTTGGCAGAGACATCTTTTGTTGAATTACAGTTATAATTGTTTAATAAAAAATAGTAATTACAAGTTTCCTCCTATACTAAACATCATTAAGCATATAATTTATACATGCATTTAAGGCGAGTTGTAAAATCTCTGAATCATTCTTAGTTTCTACTAAGCACTGTCAAATGTTCTCCAATTTCGATACTGTAAACGTATAGGATCGTATGTCGAGAAACGTTTATTGCAGGGGTGTCCAAACTTTTTCATTTGAGGGCCACATACAGAAAATCAGGACAACGCAAGGGCCACATAATGTTCTGAAGAGAAATTGTGTTTGGTCCTAAAAATTGTACAAATAATTTATTTGTGCTTTTGCATATTTAGAGAAATGCTACAGTATATAAACCAATTTATTTGTAATATGGCAGTAGCATTATTATAGTTTTGGAATTTTTCATTTTAGTTGGTTTTTATTAGTTTTCAGGGTGGTTCTGTTAGTTTTGATTATTAGTTTTATTTCTTTAATAAATGCTTAGTTTTAGTTAGTTTCAGTATTAGTATTAGTTTTTTAAATGTGTATTACTTGTTTGCAATAGTTAAAAAACACCATGGGAGCAACGTCATCTGAAGGTGATTTTCTATTGGCTGTTGCTAGATGACGTCACTTCTGTGTGACATACTTTCAAATGTCACTACTCCGGTAGATATCAAAATAAATCTACTAAAAATCACACCAAAGACTAAAACGAAGTACATTTTTGCTTTCGTTTTGGTTAGTTTTGTAAACATAAAATGTAATTTCACTTAGTTTTTGTTTTTTTAAAAAGCATTTTTATCATTTTATTTTGTCAACTGTTTTTTGAATTTTAGTTTCAGCCATTTCGTTAGTTTTAGTTAACTAAAATAACCTTTAATGGCACCTGTGTTTTTCGACAGCCTCCCTTCTTACTTTGACCATCTCCAAACATTTTTGTTTTTTATTTTATTTGAACCGAGTCAAATGCCATTTTTAGCATGTCGCGGGCCACTAAAAAAATGGACGACGGACCGCAAATGGCCCCCGGGCCGTAGTTTGGGCACCAATGGTTTATTGGGAGGAGCAATATGGCTGCCTTGCAACCTCAAAAGTCTTGGCCTATCAGCTATCCAGCCATATATATAGATCAGTTGCCGCCTCGAACTCGTTGGCCTGCACTCGCTGTCTAATTGGTTAATTAAAGGCATGAGGACTAATGCGTCAATCAGAGAATGAGTAGGGCGGGTCATGTCGAAGACTTACGTGTGAGGTCAGGTGCCAATGCCACTCCAGGTGATTGACAGATCATTCCGTCTCATGCTCGGCGATAGGAAATGTGAGCGAGGTAGAAATAAATAAACACCTTTCCAGTGAGTGGCATGTAGGTTATCCAAACATACTGTACATGCAATGAAAACATAATTCACAAGTACGTTTTAAAGTTGTTTCCAAATAAATTATTGTCAAACTACTGGCAATGTGACTGTACAGGAGGATTTTGTCACCGGTACATTGTAGTTAAACTGCGTTTCGGCTAGGCCAGGGGTCAGTTGGGTCCTCGAGACCCCCTATCCAGCCTGTTTTCCTATGTTTCGCTCCACTATCACACCTGATTTATGATCAGGCTTCTGCAAAGCTTGCTGATTAGCTGATCATTAGATTCAGCTGTGCTGAAGGACGGTGACATGGAAAACAGGCTGGATAAGGGGCTCTCAAGGACCGAACTTGGAGACCCCTGGGCTAGGCTAATGTTATGAAATGTAACGTTATCCTAACTTTAGCAACTTAGCCCGAAACTAGCTAGATTAGGATCATGTAGGGCAGTGATGTAGCCCCTGCAAAATATTTTTAGCCTAGTACCCCCAACCAGCGCAAAGCAATTTGAATGTACAAAACAAAGCAGTGCTGTGCCATCATGTGTCTGGTTTTAATTTGGGAACTGGTTTTGACTTTGACCACTGTCCCACTATGTAGGCCAAAAAAATAAATAAACAGCACAGTCACTCTTCAATAGTCTTAATGCTCAAAATAAAACACAAAAACGCTCTTTTAGTTTAAGATTCACAATTTCGAAATATTTCCAAACCGGCGAAGTTTTGGTGAAAAACTGCTGCAAGCTAGCGCCACTTACAGGCAAGGAGGACTCACTTAACGTCTTCCCCTTCTGCCATCGCTCGTCTGCGTCACGAGTACTCGAGTACTTGAAAAAAGGCTATCGGCCCGATAACGATACCTGGTATCGGTACACGCCCATCCCTAGTCTTAATAGTAAATAAACAATGGTGCAATAATTATCAACATAAGTCCTCCTTTGGGATCATGGTACAGGTTGGTTTTCAAAACACACAGCCTAATTCAGTTAGCTTTAAATAAAAGAAGAAAACTGGAAAAAGGGTACGCGTACCCCCATTTGAGAACCACTAAAATATTTCTTCATACTTTTCCCTCCGAATAATCATGAAACACAATTCGATTGCCAAAGCCACACAATATTGCAGCTTCTATCATGTAGCATGACATCAGTTGCTGCTGTGCAGGCCACCGAAGTACCTCAATAGGGCCAACAATCTTGCCTCCCCATCACAACCATAAACTGACGGGGGACCGGCCGATGTCTCACTCCAAGGTTTGGACAGCCCTAGGTAGGCCGGTACTTTTGTCTCACGTTTACCTTATCTCTAAGCTCGCGGTACCTTGTGGCTTGCAATCAGCTCTTTCAGCCTCTCGTGACTTGTCCATGTGCTTCTTGTCTTGTCTCATATCTTCACTGCAAATTTAAGCTATCTAACCGAGACCTAAACACTTATATCAAGTCTTAAAGTCTTATTGATCTTGTTTGAGAATTATTCACTATACAAGAGCAGAATTTCTAAGATTATTAATCTTTTTTTAAGATAATTTGTCTTTTATTTCTTAATTAGTTTGTAAATCCTAAAATTAGTTAATTTTCACGCATAATAAGCTAATATGCTCCAAGAGTCTATGTTCACTAAAAAAAAAAATAAAAAAAAATAAAAATAAAAAAAATAAAAAAAAAAATAAATAAAAATAAATAAAAAAAAAAGATAACTAACCAAGACTTAAATGCTTATATCAAGCCAGTCTTCTTTGTCTTGTTTTGAGAATTATGTACTTTGCAAGAGCAGAATTTCCAAGATTGTCTTATTCACATTAAGTTTGTAAATCTTAAAATTGGTCAATTTGTATGCATAATAAGCTAAAACAACCCTTCAACATACTGTTGCATTTTAGTTCCTGGTCATAATTACTAAGCTCATTTTGCCTCTTTTCCAGGGAACAGGCTAACAGCTCTGTAGTCTAGTGGTAGAGTGTCTACCCTCAGGCATGGAGGTTGTGGGTTTGATCCCAGGCTGAGTCAAACCAAATGCAATTAAAAATGCTGCCATCTTTCTGCTTGACAGTCAACTTGAAGTACAAATAAAGAGTGACACTTGATGCTCTGTTTCAGTCGTAATTTATGCTTTTAAAAATGAAAATGGCTTATTTTAAGATTTAATTGCTTGTTTTGTTACTTAGAATAAGTGCATACAGCTTATTTTAAGATTTAATTTCCTTGATTTGTTGCTTAGAATAAGTGTTTTAAGCTCATTTTAAGATTAATATAGCTCGACACATTTTTCTTATTTCAAGAACTGCACTGGCAGATAATTTCACTTGTTTCTAGCAAATTTACACTAAGAATAAGTGTATTTTATCTCATATTAAGCAGATGTGTTTTTGCAGTGTTGTTAGTTTGGTTGTATTTAGCTCCCTTGTTTCTTTATGTCTTTGTTGGTTCATTGTGTTTGCTGCTTCTGCTCCCGTTGATGCGAGTCCCAGTTTCCCAGGATCATGTCATGTTACCTTTTGTAGGTAGTTGATGCAGTTTTGCCCGTTGCTTCGACTCCCATCATGTGTATATACTTTATACTGGATGTATGTAAGGGTCTTGAGGTGTATCTGAATGCAAGCCAGATGCTTCAATTTCCCTTGCGAGCTGTGCTTTATTCTGCACAAAGCGCTCCATAAGGCTGAACAAATTACCCAATGACAAGACATTATTTCTCAGAAGTGGGGTGGTTCTATTTGCCTTTGCGTCTTGCCGACATGAAGTTAAGGTTATAGCAATTACTAGGTCGTGAACCTAATGAAATGTGTCAACTAGATGGTAGCAAACCGTGAAGGGGTTCCTTAATTAATCTTTATTTGATATGAAAACTGGCTACAGTGGTGCTTTTCATGAACTATCTTGGCTTACCAAAATTAGTTTCTCCAGTTTGTAGCACCTCCTGTGAAATGGTTCTCTGCACTTACTAATCAAAACACACGAGCAATGAGGACAGTCATTTGAGTATCTTAAAGTATTGAGACAAAAGAATGCTACACAATTTGCCACTCTACATATAGATTCTGCTAATGTGAAGCATAAAAAAAAAAAATTGGAAAGCTCTATAAATATTAGCAAAGATAAACAATAGGGCTGTTAATGAATGCATAATTGTTTAAAATGAATGCCGAAACCGAATTTTCGGATTTGATTGAGAATGAATAATAGCATATTATTACGTGCTAGTGTCACAGGAATGTTTGAATGGCTGCGTATGTGACGTAATACGTATGTGGGGGGTGCACAGCGTTGTTTGAAGGATGTTCTAGTAATGGGCACAATAGTTTCAAGCATACCGAATTATTAGAATCAGTTTATTTAAAGGGGCTGTCTGCCGGTTTCACTCAGGAAAATGCACTTTTTAAATACAGGATTTAAATTAACTACTTTAAGTTATAGATATGGGCTTTTCATAACGTGTGGGAGTGATTTTGTCCTAAACCCGCACCCCCCAGCCTGTATTTTGCCATTTCGTGTTTGTTTTGTAAACAGTGGGCTGTTTCTGTGGGAAGACTGTTTACACCCCTCCAGCCAATCGCAGAGCAGGGGGGTGGCGTGTCGCAAACAGGGCTGGGTGAACGTGTCAATGTCAGCTGTGTGACGTCACTCCCACGGCAATCTGAAAGCACGCACGGATTTTTTATTTTTTTTCATTCACTCATTCACACATGTAAGCTTCTGTGAGTGAAAAAAAATAATCCCCACCCCCAGCTCTGCAATTGGCTGGAGTGGTGTAAACAGTCTTTCCACAGAAACGTCCCGCTGTTTACAAAACAAACACAAAATGGCGAAATACAGGCTGGGGGTGTGGGGGTTTAGGACAAAATCACCCCCACACGTTATGAAAAGCCCATATCTAGAAATTGAGAAGTAATTTGTTTGTTTAAATCCTGTATTTAAAAAGTGCATTTTCCTGAGTGAAACCGGCAGACAGCCCCTTTAAACGGTCTCTGCTCAAAAGATTAATTCACAAATTTTTGGTTTTAGTAGAAAGGTCAGATTTATTGTACAACCATAACTCGCACTCCGGTGCAGTCCAGCCAGCTAATCTCGTGTTGCTAATTTTCAAGAACAGTAAACATATTGAAGTCATGATTTTCATTTGAAGCCTACCTTTGGGCTGTTACTTTCTGTCCAGAATCTTTTACCTGATGTTACCTGCCGATACCGATCATCAGTGAGTAAGATCGGTCAATACCGATCACATTGATCATCTGTATCCCCCCCCAATGTATTTATAGAGAGTGCCATTGGCTATATTAAATGAAAAAAACAACAACCCTATAATCATCTTAATTTTCAACAAAAACATTTTCAAGAGAATGGCACAATGCATCAACTATTCAGTAAAACAAAAAGAACATAAAAACTTAAAATTACCAGCTTTAACAGATTGAAATAATCAGCAGTCTCAACAAGACTGACATCTGAGCTCCAGACAGCAGTACCTCTACATACGAAATTAATTAGTTCTAGAAGAAAGTTCTTAACTAGAAAAAGTAAGTAGAGACGCATTTTCCATGTAAATGCCCTAATCCGTTCCAAGCCTCCCAAAATTCAGACAGTGATTTATAGAGCATAACAATGCATCAAAACATGTAACAAATACATGTTACAATTAGATTATTGCACAATAAATGAGTTGTGCATAATGTAAAAAAAATAAAAAATAAATAAAAATGATGGTCATATACCTTTTTAACTGCTGTCCTCATCGTTTTTTGCCCTCTTTGGTTCATATTCTCTCTAAGAAGTGTTTTTGTTTTGTAAAGAACTGATCCAGGGATGTGTGTGTGTGTGTGTGTGTGTGTTTTTTTTTTTTTTTTTTTTTAAACAATCCTTCATAAGTGTCCAAGGCAAATTATCATCATAGTGAGCGATCGCCCGACTGGTGAACACTTTCTGGGTGATTCTTTTCAACAAATTTCAAAACTTCAGGTACGGCGAGGCATCTTTTTAAAAAAAAAAAAAAAAAAAAAGGCCCGTCTCGTCGCAATTAAAAACTTACTGTGCCTTCATCAATCACCAATTGTTTGAATTTTTGCACAAGTTCGCCTTTAGTTAATTCGGCCGTTAGTTAATACGCGTTTGAATGAGGAAGTTGCCGCCACACTGTGCCCTCAAGTTGGTCTCTCAGGCAGGCCGCAAAGCATGAGCTACGGGTGATCGGATTTTTGATCGGGAATAAAAGGCTTTGAACAAATATTACGATTACGTACTTTTTCACGAATATCAGCCGATTATAAATCGGTGGCCGATCGATCGGAGCATCCCTATAATTACATTATATATTGTAGCGCAATTAGATGATACACCAGTGTAATGTTCATTATATTGACTTAGTTACAGCAAAAAATAAAAATGTCCCAAGGTATGTTATTAATGGTGGCTATTGACCCTTTTTACTAATCACATGCATGTTTGCATCCTGTATTGTCATTCAAGCACATAATTAATCACCATGGCTGAGTGTGTGGCAAGGCACAGCTGCTGCAGACTTGATAAATCACCCTCACACTAAAGCGCACGCTGCACCAAAGGGCTTTGAACAAACATAGTCACCTTTGTCACTGAGATCAATGAGAGCTTCACCTACATCCACCTACAGTAACTCCAAGCTCAAGTTGGTGTGGACTTTAATGTCAATGTCTCAGAATTATTTTTCATTTTGACACAGCTCTTCAAGAATTCTCAGCCTGCTTGTTTGGTTTTGGATGATAAGCCTCCTCACACAAACAGCACTATCCAAGCAAGCCGACCAGAATGTACACCCCCCCTCAAAATCCTAAGAAAACTTAAAAAAAATAAAATAAATACAGCATGTGGGAAAAAAATAAAAAATTAAAAAAATGGTACATTGACAGGGTTGACCAGGAGCATAGCTTCTCCAGCAGCAGGCTCTCCCACACAGATGTTACAAATGACTTAAATAGGGATACTACAAATGGAACAAACCAATGAACTCCACAGGTGTAAATCATTAGCTCGTTAGACTAAACTAAAGCCTTCAATACAAAAGTATAACACCCAAACATAAAAAAATACTCACAAACTAACAACTATTTCCCCAACTCAACCCATCTAAACAATAAACTAAATAGTTAAATTTAATAAAACCATATAACCACCCCCACACACTCTTACACTTGGTCCAGGCTGCACCCTTTGAGCAGTGCCTGGTCAACTTGGGACTCTTTTGACCCGACACCCCCTGGACACAAGAGCATGTAAGCAAAACATGCAATACACGTCATTCACCACCCGCCCCCCTGACAGAATAACCCATTTAAAAACCTACAATAAAAATATTGCACATTACCCCATTATATCTATTCCACAGGCTGGCGCCCTCACGACCAGTACAATAAACATCTATCAACTATATCTTTCTTGTGCAAATTCGCATTCTCTTAAGTGACTTGTGCAAAGTGCTGTCACTGCTGTGTGAACATTAAAGTGCTACATGCAAACGCGATGTAACGGACATTGTGTTCGTTACAACCAGTGACCCCTAGTGGCCGGAGGAAACCTCTACACAAGTGTATTGTTAAAATATGTTTTCCCTCTGCGATTGTTTAGGCAGTGTTTATTTTTCCGGGCACACGCAGTTTTGTTGAACGTACGTTAGCATAGCGGCCGGTTAGCATCACAAACTCACGTCAACTAGATGCCGAGTTACCGGTCACGGTAAAATAAATACAGTGGATTGTTTATCTTGGCCAAACAATACACAAATGTGGATGTTTACGCTACCGGCCGGTTAGCATCACAAACTCACGTGAACTAGATGGAGAATTACCGGTCACGGTAAAATAAACACCGCGGATTGTTTATCTTGGCCAAACAACACGCGACCTCTAGTAACCAAACAGCCGCCACACGACGAAGCTCACTCCCACTTTGCCGAACGCGCGACAAAACTGGCTGAAGCTTTTTCAGCCTCATGCTCTCCAACATTGTTTTTTTTATGCAGCAGCGAACGACGCATGTACGTCCAAACTGACACAAAGACGTATAATGTTACACATTACATCATCACCTCAATTTCGCGATATTTCAAATTTTTATCACCAAAAACAACATACACCGGTAATATCGTAGAAGGTATGATATGGAACACCCCTACTATCCATAGAAGCTAGCAACTTTGGCCACCGCTATTCTCGAGAGAGACTCCAAAGATGCAAATATTTGGAGATCCAAAGATGCGAAAATTTGTATTCAAGGAGCAACTCAAAGAGACCCAACGACTATTCTATCTACCTTCATTGTCACTATGTAGCTACAGAGACACAGGTAAGCTACATGTACTTTAACTTCACAGTGTAGCCCACCAAATAGCTGGTCAAACATGAACTTATCTTCATGGCAGTTTTCCACTGAATTGATAAGACATCAAAATGTATAGACAATACGGATACTGAAACTAAAAAATAAATAAATTGGACAAAAATAAAACTGGATGCCTTAGTGAGACCTGCTTAACTAAATGCAAAGAAATTATATAGCTGAGCGTAATTGCTCAGGTTTTTACCAAGTAAATGTGCATCTCGCTTTCATTAGGCACATGCAGCACACTTCAGGAAGGCAAATTGGGCCGAACTAATTACAATTTAAACGAAACCATAATTGGACATTTTGCGCTTGTCATACGATGAGAGACAGATGGGTATGTAATTACATTACAAGTCTGACATCACTGCGGTGAATTACATGGCAACTCCCCATGCCCTTCATGGAGTGCAGCAGTAAAGTGGCCCAAATTCCAAAACAATTTAGTGATGATTTCCGTAATCAGTCACGGTTGACACGGGCGTACTTCATCATACAAATCAGGATAAATCACCACACTTATCAACATCATGTTAATTATATTTCAAGCTTTCAAAGGAAAATTAGATGAAAAATGGAAAGATGTGCATTTACTGAATAATCTCGATTCCAGAGAAAACTGTAATACTAAATGCGCATTTGAAATGCTGTAGTTTAATCTATTCTTTTATTAAATATAGAGCATAGTCGCACACCAATTCATTTGGCCTGATGACATAACAACACACTTTTTGTTGTAGATTTACGCCCATCTTCCCATACATTTGCAAGGACTTCTTTTATCGACTTCAGTCACTACTGCTATTATTGTATTCTGTTCAATTTTGTGCTGGAGGGTCATTATGATGTATTTTTTACTTTTATTAACTCATTCACTCCTAGCCATTTTTACAGAATTGAACCCCGGCTGTTTTACTGGATTTCGTATTATTATTTACAAATCTATTTAGAATTATGAGTAGTTGAGCCTTTTTGCAACATGGCCCTGTTTGATCTCTTAAACTCTTCTGCCACCTGCTGGCCGTTTTTATAATTACTAACATTGCCTCAACCGTTCTCTGCAGTTCAGAGGCTGCATCAAAGCCTTCCGTAGCATTAAAAAGGTATAAATATGTCATTGGGACACTTAAAACATTTAAAATAGAACGTATTTACACGTTTTTGGGAGCAAATGATTTATTTGCGATGTGAATTTGTAAAAATGATATTAAAATGACGTTAGAGGTGAGGAACTCCAGGTTATTTGAGGCAGGTACCTCAAGACGCACTTGCTAAAGGTTGGCTAAAAACACATTAGCTAATGATGCACGTTATTAGTAATGACTTGTTTTCATATACTTTGACTAAGCTTTTGGGCTGCTGGGAAACGAAAATAGAAACCTTAAGCCTGTATCCCAATGTGCGTCGAAGGCTTGCGAGTGTTTACGAAGGTAACAAATGTTGATCAAAGTTTGTTCAAGGTTGTTCAAGACGTTCTACAGACATTCGCTATCAGTTTTAGTGGTCGTAAACAGGTTTTCTTGTCACAAGGAAGTTTTGAAGATGTTCAAAATTTCCGATATATGTTTTTGTCAACAGCTCAAACCACTCTTCGCGACATGCGGACCATTTAGCCAGAGCAGGTCACATATGTGGTGCAAGTAGTAATAGAACTTCTACCTCAAGAGTGTTTTTCTATTGGCTGCTGCTAGATGACATCACTTCTGTGTGACATACTTTCAGACATCATTATTCCGGTTTATATCAAAATAAATCTACTAAAAATCACATTTAAAATCATCCCCAAAGGCTGATGCATTAAATTAATTATCAAAGACTAAAACGAAGGACATGTTTGCTATAATTATAGTTAGTTTTAGTTAGTTTTGTAAACATAAAATGTAGTTTCAGTTAGTTTTCATTTTTTGAAAAGCATTTTCGTTTTTATTTTATTTCGGTAACAATATTGTTTTTTTAATTTTAGTTTTAGTTTTTAGTTTTAGTGTTAGTATTAGTTGTATTAGCATTAACCTGTTTTTCGATACCCTCCCTTGTTACTTTGACCATCTCCAAACATTTTTGTTTTGTTTATTTTATTTGAACTGAGTCAAATGCCATTTTTAGCATATGTCACGGGCCACTGAAAAATGGACGGCGGGCCGCAAATGGCCCCTGGGCCGTAGTTTGGACACCATTGTTGTAGAGTGAGGTGATATTGTCATGACTCGGGTCATGCTGGAGTAATGTTTGGGCCTTGTCTCATGTCTGGGGTCACGCCTGGGTTAAGCTTGCGTTGAGTTCATGACCTGTTGGGTGTGAGGTCAAGTGTCTGTTTTGTACTGATGTAACCATCATCTTGTTTCAACTAGTTTTAGGCTATGTGATGTCAAGGATCTTTAATGCTATGTGATGTTAGGTGATGTCAAAAATCTTTAATCGCGTCACTGGGTCATTTATGTGAATAAATAGTTCAAACCTTATTCGTGTCTGAGCTTTGGGATCCAACCTTCAGCACACGACAGATATGAGTCAACAAATATATCACTAGCGTTGGGGCAAAAACCTTGTAAGTCAAATTTCATATTTTTTTCAAGAATCTATACCTTGTAGTTTTTACAAATTATTGACCAAACCTCAAGTTTGGAAAATGGCTTGCTCTCTTTGATGATGCAATGTTAATGGTTGAACAAACATGCCACTTTGGGGGTCGCCTGAAAAGTGATGAGTTTTGGAGGTACAAGGTTTTGGCCCAATGCCAGCTATACTCTCGTGCCACGGTCACTACCAAATTAAATAAATAAATGTTACTAAATATGCTTAGCTCTCTGACACTTTCACTATGTAAAAGTAGCTCATAGATCAAAGGTTAAAGATCTCTGGCTAATATTTTTTAATGGTTATTATGTATTATACATTTCAATTTGTAATTGCACACATGGACAAAACTGTTGGCGCAGACCACAGGCATAAAACAAGCATGCCTCGATAGTCTCGAGATTTTCTTGTACCCCGCACAGATTATACAGACAGACGCCCTGTGATGTATTCAATGAAGCAGCTCCACTAAATTGATTCAAGATCAAGATTAGTACGGAGGTTGTCAGAGCAGCCGTTTTTGAAGAATTGGTACAAGAGTCAAAGAATAGCACTGGAGGGATTTTATCAATGACAATGTATTTAATTTACAGACTTTCCCATCCGAAGTTAAGTAGGGTTATGAATGTGATGTCTGTCATTTCTGTAGGTGTTTATGACAGAAAGCAAACAGGAAGGAAAAGTCTTTCCGTTCTTTTCTTTACATGTTTGTTGGTAATACATGTGTATATTGTTCAAAAGCTTGTACCAGTAGGAATTCTGTCTGATATTTAAACCCAGTGGTGGGTGGTGACTGGTGAGTTTTGGACCTGGGCCTTCAATGGGCACTGTGCAATAATCTCCATCCCCAGCGGAACTTAGAAATTAAATTTATAGAAAAATAAAAATACTAACAAATATATTACAAAATCTTTCGACAAAGCTAGAAAAATAACGCCACATGAGAAATGTTCCTGGAATGCTCATTCATCCATCCATTTTCTTAACCGCTTGCTCCTCACAAGGGCTGTGGGGGTGCTGGAGCCTATCCCAGCTGGCTTCGGGCAATTGCCAGCCAATTGCAGGGCACACAGACACGAACACGCCTCCATACATACAAACACATCTAGGGACAATTCGGAGCGCTGCCATGCATGCCTTTGGAATGTGGGAGGAGACTGGAGTACCCGGAGAAGACCCACGCAGGCACGGGTAGAACATGCAAACTCCACCCAGGAAGGCCAGGACTTGATCTTGCGTCCTCAGTACTGGAAGGCGGATGTGCTAACCACTTAACCACCGTGCCGCCCTCTCGAATGCTCAATTAATGAATATTAGTTGAAGTACGACATAGCTTGTTTCTTTTTAAATTCTTCATTACAAACAAAATCAGAAAATACATTTTAAAAATGCTACACACTATATAAACAATTAACTAGTTTTGTAGTTCTCGTCTAAGCATTTTTACGACAGGTTTTGCCTCCGACAAAGCGGACTCTGGATTTTTGATCGAGACCGATTGAGACCAGGCCAGTAGCCTATATGGATGTAACAATAAGAGGAATATCGTGATATCAAAACTGCCACAATCTTGTCGTCGTCATGTTCACAATATTTAAAAGGAACACATCTGTTAAAGAAGTCAGGTTGATTTCCATTTGTGCAGTTGTAGCACCCTCTGGTGGCTAGTTTATTAGTGCAATTTAATTTTCATTGGGGATGTTTTGGCCTTCTATGTTTAAAATCTATGCTAATTGTCAGATGAAGGGGAACCTAATTTGCTTGTGAACAGAGTCAATATGGATGAATTCAATGTGTGCGTGCATTAACAACTAAGCGCCTCAATATTGTTATTCGAGATCGTGGGTGGTTTACATGCATTACATTGTACAAAAGCACAATATTGTGCTTTTTTTGGTATTAGTTCTTTTTTTTTTCTTACAATATTATGACCTTTTTTAAATATCGCCAACCCCCCTACAATATTGTGATAATATCGTATCGTGATGTTTGGATATCATTACATCCCTAGTAGCCTATTGCTTTCCCCCCTTTTAATTATTATTTTTTATCATCATTACACTTCCTGATGCTAAATGTTTTTAAAACTCATTCACTGCCAGTCATTTTAGAAAATTTTTAAATTTTCAATACTCACGTGATATTACATTCAATAATTATATGTAAACCGAATCTACCAAATAACAGAATAGACTCCCTACTTTTTCTCCCGTCCCGTTCTTCCATAATTGACAGTGGAAAAATGTTGTAGGTTTGCCAAAATACAGCCATTTCTTCCAAGGACTCTGAAACTGTGTTTATTTCGTATAAAATGGGGCAATGATGTCATCTACCGGTGGTTGGGCATCAGTAAAGTTGTTTCCAAGTTTGATATTTACAGTGGACCATAATTAGATTCGCCCCCATTTAGCACCGCTCTAAAAAATACAATTGACAAGTATACTTGTCAAAGGCAGTGAATTAGTAAAATTTTGTCACCTACTTTTGTTTTCTCTTCTTTGCTCTGAATGTTGTTAACGACTGTGTTTGTTGATGCTTACATGTCTTTTCTTGTGTAAAGCACATTGAGTTGCCTTGTGTATGAAATGTGCTCTACAAATATGAATTAATTTAATGCATGAGTCTTTGGGGATGATTTTAAATGTGACTTTTAGTAGATTTATTTTAATATAAACCGGAATAATGACGTCGCGCCCATGGTGTTTTTTAAATGTTGCGCACGAGTAATACACATTAAAACAAAAAAAACTAAAAACTAAAACTAATACTAAACTAAAACTAAGCATTAAAGAACTAAAACTAATACAAAAAAAACTAACAGAACCACCCTGAAAAATAATCAAAACTAACTAAATTAAAAAACAAAACAAAACTCAAAACAAAATAAAAACTAAAATGAAAAATACCAAAACTATAATAACCCTACTTGCATATTACAAATAAATTGGTTTATATTCTGTAGCATTTTTCTAAATATACAAAAGCACAAATAAATTATTTGTACAATTTAATTTAAAATAACATTATGTGCTGCGATTGGCTGGCAACCAGTCCAGGGTGTCCCCCGCCTGCTGCCCAGAGCCAGCTGAGATAGGCGCCAGCAACCCCCGCGACCCTTGTGAGGAATAAGCGGTCAAGAAAATGGATGGATGGATGGATGGATGGATAACATTATGTGGCCCTTGTGTCCTTTTGATTTTCTGTATGTGGCCCTCAAATGAAAAAGTTTGGACCCCTGTTTTAAGCTCAACCAATCAGATGAACCTATCAAAGAAGGGGAAATTGCTGAGGTTTACTCTGAATCTTCACAAAGTGCACAATTGTAAATCTTTTAATTGATTCAAATAAGACAAGCGTATGTATTTCAAGTGTGTGCGTTCGTGTGGGCACTCGGGATTCTGAAGGCTTTGAGCTTTACAGTTTATGGCAAATCGTTTAGAAACTAAAATCTAATTGGATCAATAAAAAAAATTCCATAAACGACTGGAAGCTATATTCTGTCAAGACACACACTATGAAATGAAGACAAAAGACTGTTGGAAATAAATTATGACCAATTCAATGTAAGATGTAAATAGAGGTCCGTGCTTGGGCCAGCAGACTGCACGTCACTGTACTAAATCGTCAGGAAATTATTGACGACTCCAATCTCCGCATTGAAGAAAGCATTCATATTAATTTCGGTTTGTGGCAGTTGAAGAGCCTTTGTGTAGCTTTATATTAAAGATCAGAAAATCCCATCGATAACAAAATGAAACTGCTAAGCCCCAAACTTCAATTCAAGTTGAATCCCATCCTTAGGCAAACATGAGTGGATTTGGTTTTAATAGCTTCCTTTAATCCCTGTGATGTGATTTAACTTAAAGAAGCACAGGTCAATGATGAAAAAAACTTGGAAATTATGATCATGTCATCCAGAAATATTTGAGAATTACCCGTCACAGCCAGTGAAGAGGGGATGAATAGTCCAACTTCTCATTTGGAATTACATTCTGTCCCTTTGTATACAAATCGGCTTACTCATTGTTTAGACAGATTGCACAACAATGCTGTTAAAATGCAACTCCGGCGCTCAGCCGATACACTGAGGAGTCGATTGGAAGTGGAAGAGAAGATTGAAAATTGTACATCAACAACTTTGCATACCATGTTTTGGTCACAACACAAAAACCCACTCACGCACACACAAAAGGGTTTCCAATAAACCCAGGAGTAATTACATACATGCTTAAGCTTGACACGCAGGCTGAACCATGTCAGTATGAATATTACAAGCTTGCAAGTCAAAACCGGGATCATTTTCTGACCGATTAATATTCGCATATCCTTTTAGATCCTATTCATTTAATCATTCATGAGAAGCACTTAACAAACTGCCAAAGCCAAAGTTTTAGCAAATAATAACATGCATGCATATACGTTTGATTTGTAATGCAGTTACAGATCTAATTGGAACAATAATTTTTTATAATAATATTATAAAAAATACATGCATATTATTATTATTTTTTTCTAGATTTTGACGTGGACCTGTGTGCTATGTTGCATTTGGAATTCCCCCAGTACAGGCTTTCCAAATAAGTAAGTTAAAATTAATCGCACGTTAAAAAAAAAAAATAGTGGTGTTAAAAGAACTTTAAATTAACTCAAAATTAACGCACTAATTTTGACACCCCTAATATATATATATATATATATATATATATATATATATATATATATATATATATATATATATATATATATATATATATATATATATATATATATATATATATATATATATATATATATATTAGGGGTGGGATGATACGGTTAAACCACGATTCGATACTGTGACGATATTTGACTCACGGTATCGATAATATCACAATACACAATATCTACGATTTTTGATATATTGTCAAAATAAATTTGCAATATATCACAATATGTGACTGAAAAAGCCAAACAAATGCACAAAGTTCTGCATTGTGCCTCACTGCCTCTTAGCCTTTTAACTCTAAACATTGTAAAGTGAGACAAATTAAAGTGCATAAACATTTCTAACATAACACTGCACAACTGGACACATGGCATCGATATCTACTGTCAATGTATCGATAATTTATTGCAACAGAGAGCGCAACAATATATTGTGATATCGATTTTTCCCCACCCCTAATACAATATATATATATATATATATATATATATATATATATATATATATATATATATATATATATATATATATATATATATATAGTACGTGACAAGTGATATGATGAGTTTGTGAGGACATAAATATGTATGTGTTCGTAATCAACTTCAGTAGAGTTGATGGTAAATGCACTAAAAAAATAATGTGCAGAGCACTTTTCGATTTCTGAAATAAAACCTTTATTTTAACGTGTTTTACAGGATTACGACATGACTTGGAAGCCCACTGCAGCAATAAGGGGTTTCTAATTTCACTGTTAAAAAAAAATAAAATACACCCTTCCATTTGTTCTCCGACTTCCTTAAAAATAGTAATTCACGCAAATATGTATGGCAGCATTTCGATGCCCATGATTGAAAATTGTAAATCGTGGCTAATTAGGCTGTCATGGGTTCATTAGGGGCTTCAGCGGCCCAGCTCTCCCCCACCTGCATGTATAGTAAAACTCATTAGGCTACTTGTCTGAGACACCACTTGCATCAATTGCCATTGATGCCCTGGATGTATGCATAGGGGCTACTTCATGCTCCCCTGAACAGCATAGTTAGGAACATTTAGAGTCTCTTTAGAGAATATGCATTTCATTAATTTATTTTTTTTCCCGTCAGTTTTAAGTTTGTGATTAGCATGGAAGTTTTCTACTGCGAGCTTTCATACATTTATAGACCATGGAGTATATTTTTAGCTCGTGTTTTTTTTTTAATGAAAATTTCTCATTCTTTTTCATGTCTGGTGTCACACCAGGGTTAAGTTTGAGTTCATGACCTGTTAAGTTGGGTTCACGACCGTGAGGTCAAGTGTCTGTTTTGTACTACTGATCTAACTATCATATAACCATCATCTAGTTTCAACTAGTTTTAGGCTATGTGATGTCAATCTTAAATCCTTTAGGTGATATTAGACCTTTGTGATGTCGTTCTTTTTTCTTTTACTTGCTACAACCAATCAAATCGATTCACTGTCTGTGGGTGCAGTCTGAGAACTGTGTGTGGTTGCCGGATTATTACTTTCTGCCCTCTGTGCTTCTCCGCAGCCCAAAGGGGCTTGGCGTCTCGTGATTCTCGATGCATTCTCGTTGTTTTTCGTTTTGTCAAGTTGTGTGATTAAAGAGTTAAAATCTTATTTGTGTCTGCGCTTTGGGATCCAACCCTTCAGCACACGACATTCTTATTGTTGTTATTCTTATTAACTCTTTGACTGCCAAAACGTTTAATAACGAATAGTAAAATCACCACGTATATTGCCATAAACGTTAAATAACGTCAACAAATTTTTTATTTTTTTTCTCAGTGCAACGTCTAAGTGCAGCGCTGTCCGGTCAATGGGTTGTGGAATCTAAAACACTCTAAAGTATGGCCAGGAGATGGAAGCATTGTATCTCTTTTTCGTCAATGATCAAAGCCTCTCTCATATCAAAGTTTTTCTTTAATAACGTGTGGCAGTAAAAGAGTTAATAATAATAATAATAAAATAATAATAATAGAATTAGAATAATAAAAGTATGCTTTGTTCTTTAGACGATGCCAACCCAAAAAGTCTTTTTTTCTCACCCTGCTAGCAAGGTTTTCTTCTGCAGATTTGCACCCAATAGCGAACAATATGGCCGATGGCTCTCCGCCCAGATAATCCGGAGCAGATTGAACGTGGCCAGTCTCCAGACTCATAGGTTTGCAAGGAGGCTTTTGCTCTGCCATTTGCGCTGATGTTGGCAACACATGCACTGGAACATAGACAAACGTTAGCTGCTCCTTGTCACATACATACTCGTGCTGAAGTTTCAAGAAACTTGAGGACTGATTGAAACCATGCTATTTCATTAGCCATTTAAGAAACTTACTAATCATTTTGCTGTCTATTTTTAGCTTTCGTTCCCTCTCCTGCCTCTCCATTCTTCCTCTACCAAGCCTTCCTCCATGACTTTTCAACTTCAAATTAGTTGCTTCGTAGTTGCAAGCAGACGCACAACTATTTAGCCCATTCAAAGTGAACAGTAGCACCACCAAAATTTAGTATATGAGTAAAGGAACTCAATGGAATTGCCAATACTTTATGGCATTTTTGTCTATCCATCCGGCTTACCGCTGCACGTTTCACTTGAATCCCCCTCCCCTCCAGCCTTGAAGGACCGGCCGCTCAGGTATCGTAGGGTTCTGCCGCTACAAAATCAATGTAAAAGAAGGACTGGTGGGTCGATCAGATCAGCAACCTGATTAACTCATTCACTCCCAAAAACGTATTTATACGTTTTTTTTAAAGGTTTTTGTTTGCTAGAGTTTTTGTATGAAGGCTTTTATGCAGTTTCTGACCTGAAGTGGTTGCTTAAAACAATGGTAGTTATTACCAAAAAAAAAAAAAAACGGCCAGCAGGTGGCAGCAAAGTATAAGAGATCAACCAGGTCCATGTTGCAACAAGCTTTTTTTCCCAGTATTTTCAACAGGTTTGTTCATAATGATGAAACTTAGCTAATTCTAATATACCGTACTTTTTTTTTTCCTGATGAAAGAAGAGACACATTTTTCTTTTGGTAGGTTCCATGTTTTTATAGCAATAGAACATGAAAATGGCTGGGAGTGAATGAGTTAACAGGGTTGGATAATTCAGGTCCATAAAGTAAAAACCTTGCCACAGATTGGCTTTAGCCACAGGTTTTTATACTCAACTACTCAACTGTGGCCAAAGCCAAACTCTGTCCGGGTATTTTCTGGACCTGGATGTTCCAAACTTGCTGATTAAAGCATAACTCACCCCCATCCAAACTCTTGTTCCGCCCCTCACTATTATTTGAAAATGGTGCTCCAAGGGGGTGTTGCCTGGAGGACCGTTTGGCTCACAAGCGGGGAGAAGGTTGGGTGTGGTCTATGGAATCAGAATTCTGCCAATACTCGAAAGCCAACCTTTTTTTTTTCCCCTAATTTTAAAGTGTTTCACCCACAAATTTTCAGAGGTTGAAAACGGTCACCAGCCAAGTTTCAAAAATGGCATTTTGGCATTGTTCTCCCTAGGCATTTATTTGTTTCCCGTTTTTGAAAGCTGTAACTGGTGATGTTTTGTGAATGTGATGGTTTTGGCAGTGTTCTAATGCGCCCCCTACGAGTATTGGCAGTTGTTCTTCCGTGGTCCTGTGCGCGTCGTTGTTGTGCAATTGACTGAATTACAGTTTGGAAAACATTTTCAGTGTTTCAACCGTTAAAAAAAAAAAATAAAAAATCACCATTTACAGGTTTCAAAAACGGGAAACAAATAAATGCCGAGGGTGAACAATGCCAAATTTTTTTTAAACTTGGCTGGTGACCGTTTTGAACCTCTGAAAATTTGTGGGTGAAACACTGTAAAGGCATACTTTAAAAAATGTCTGTCTTTTCTTAGCGTTTTTTTTTTTTTTATTATTACTGTATTATTATTTTAAAGCTTTTTCAGCGATTTTTCATTCATTCAAAAAATATTTTTGGAGATTCAAAACAAATTTTTGGAGATTCAAAACATTTTTTGGAGATTCAAAACATTTTTTCAGTCATACAAAAATGTTTTTGGCGATTCAAACCGAGGTTACAAGTATTGACAGGATTCTGATTCCATAGTGGTCTGGCTGTGACTGACAACAACTGTGAAAACTACGATCTACATAATTTCTACACTACAACAGGCTATGCTAAATAAATTAATCAAATCATTTGCTAATAAATCACTAAAGTGAAATCGGTATAAAGAGGTTTGCAAAACGCTACTACTCCAACTCGCTAAGTAAGCGTGTAAGGACGCATCTCAAAATCATGGCCAGGTCTTGTCAACAGCATTAGTAGACACCCATTTATACAAAATAAATAGATAAATAAAAAATAAAAAAGTTTATTTGGCATTGAGTACACATCAAAATTCCCTGTGTTCGATTAACAATGCGTATTGCACTAGTGTCAAACTACACTTTAATCTGGTAAATGCTTCACTTATATACTAGGGATGTAACAATAAGGGCAATATCGTGATATCATGATATTAAAACTGCCACAATATTGTCGTCATGTTCACAATATTTGAAAGGAACACATCCGTTCAAAAAGTCAGGTTGATTTCCATTTGTGCAGTTCTCGCACCCTCTAGTGGCTATTTTATTAGTGCAATGTAATTTTCATTAGGGATGTTTTGGCCTTCTATGTTTAAAATTATGCTAATTGTCAAATGAAGAAGAACCTAATTTGCTTGTGAAGCGATCAATGTGTGCTTGCATTAGCGAATAAGTGCCTCAATATTGTTATTAGAGATTGTAGGTTGGTTTATATGCATTGCTGTTATGTACAAAAGCACAATATTGTGCTTTTTTTTCCTTTTAGTATGAGCTCTTATTTATTTATTTACAATATTGTGATCTTTTTTAAGATGAAAATCTATTGAAAACTTTGTCACATGCTGTTGCCGTGGTGATGGTGGCAGAGAAAAATAATACTGTTTTTGATGGGCGAAAATTCATGCACACACATTAAAGCCTGTCTAAACATTTCTATTTTAAAGGGTTTTTGTCCTATGTGCCACTACCCCAGTGCTTCTCAAATAGTGGGGCGGGCCCCCCCAGGGGGGCGCGAGGCTCCATCAAGGGGGGCGCGTTTGACCTCGGGGAACATGCTTTTTTATTTTTTTTTATTTTGATTGTTTTTTTTTTTTACTGTCCTAGAATAAAGTGCAATTGCACCTCCACTACACTAGGGGGCAGTGGTGCCCTAATTATTGGCAGAGTGTGGGCAGGGAGCATTCGCTCGGTGGTGTAGGGGTTTTGTTTGCACTGAGCATGCGCACTTTGCACAAAAAAACATAACAAAACAGCACAAATTATTTTATATATATTTGTTTTGTTGGTTAAAGTTTTTTTTTAACATTGTGCTCTGATTTAATGTTGTTGATCCGTTTGAATCCATTATTTATTGATTTTATGTAATTTTATTTTTCCGTATCATATGGTTTGACATGGTCAGTCAAAAAATGTTTATAGTTTAATTAAGGATTTAATTTTATTTTTGAATTTCAGATGCACTTTAAATCTTTTCTGTTAAAGTTATTGTTGTAAGTTGATCCATATTTCTTTCTTTTTTAAATTCTCTTTAAGGTTAATAAGGATACAGTGTTATGTAGAGGTGTGCTTATAACAATTTTATAGACAAAAGATACTATTTATAGTCGCGCGAGGTGGGGGGGTGCGAGATGTTTTCTTCTTACTTTGGGGGGCATGACAGAAAATAATTGAGAAGCACTGCATTCCCCTAATGTGGAAGTACCCCAACGTGGCCAGGTTTGAGAGGGTCTTTTATAGCTCTAGTTTTTCATTGTATTCAGGATATTGTTTTATTTTAATGTCATCCAAACTTTCTGCCATGTCATTAAGCTACAAAAGTTGATGTGGACTTAGCGGTGACCTGTATCAGCTGTGTACAAAATTCCTTTTTGGGCTTGATGTCCCCTTCCTTTTGGCAGTTATGATAACGGACAACCTATTAATGAGTAATTCTAGTTTTGTTTTTGACAGATACAATACTGTAACAGTAGTACACATTTTCAGTGTGGACCGATACACTAAATGTCTATAGGTGGTTAGATTCATGTCAGAGCAACACATTTATTCTCTCTACCATTTATTTGATTACTTTGCAGCTTAATCGGTTACACAAAAGAAATAAAGCCCCCCACACTGGAAGCAAGAGTCCAATTAAAGGAAAAAGTTGTAGTCATCAGGCTTTTGTATCTAATGACAGAATTTTCACCCCATGTAGATGAAACACATCAGCATCTTGACAACATTTTTGTTCCGCACCATTAATCTGCAGAAGCTTCCTTAATCTGAAAAACAAAATGGAATTAATTAGGAAGATGCTTGAAACAGAGTTGAGGAATTAATAAAATAGCATTGCTTCTTAATGGACACAAAACAAATGATGCCATTATTCTTTAAAAGGCAAGTTGACGCAGTGTGCTCGCGCTCGTTTCTGACTCAATTACAATGTAGGGAGAATGCTGTTCGCCACCTTTCTGAAATGAGCTTTCAATGAGGAAATATAATTAGGAATTATAACATGGGGGACGGCTAATGAGAACGCTTTTACTCGGGAAACTTTACTTTTGCGTCAAGTGTACGCCTTTCAAAGGCTCATCTTTCTTATGGACAGTTTTTCGTTGGTATATTCGTTGGTTTCATTCGCGGCCATGATTTTATCTATTTCAATTTCTCCCTTCTATTTCTCGCTTTTATTGTTTTTCTTTTCTGCCTTCTAAATCAGACCAATCAAAAAATAAGTCCTATTTATTTATGTTATTATTATATATAACGGACATTAGACCTCGTTGGGCACCGCATGAGGCCAATGAAAAGTCCGCTTACGCTAAAGTTTGAGTTAAAAATGGCTTACCTTTTCTAGAATCCTGCATTGCATTGTAGCCAAGTAGGCTACAATCCTAGTAGATTAACTCATTCACTCCCAGCCATTTTCACAGAAGCAATCATGTTCGCTCCCGGCTGTTTTACTGGACTTTGACTGATTTTGCAAGGCCCACAGAATATTGTGTTCAATTGTTATAAAAGTATGGAACCTATCAAAAGAAAGATTAAAGTCTCTTCTTTTCTTTTCTTCTTCTTCTTCTCAGCGGCATCTCTGAAAATTTAAATAATGAGTTCCTTGAAGTTAACACTTTTTTAAAATGGATCTATTATCGGTCGTATGATTCTTCAAAATGGCCGATGCCGATATCCGTCACAATGCTGAATATCGGCCCCGATAATCAGTCCAGCCAATAATCGGTGAGCTCTGATTGTAACCTTAAAAACCTGTGACCTCACAAATGGTCTGAAATAGGGGTGTTAAAAAAAATCGATTCGGCAATATATCGCGATACTACATCGCGCAATTCTCGAATCGATTCAATAGGCGGCTGAATCGATTTTTAAACTTCCATTTTTAATGGAAAAATATTCAACAAAATGTCTTACTTCGGGTTAGGGTTCACACCTTAAGCATGGAAGAATGTTATATTAATGGAACATTAATATAACATATAATATATTTTATTTCAATGCTGTTCAAACATGAAATAGATTACAACCTGTATAAGACTGAAGTTTCAGATAAATAAATAATACATTTTCATACAAATCTTAGACTGTACAAGTTTACTGATTAGTATTTTCTAAATTTGAATTAAAAAAATTGCAACAATCGACGTATAAATTCGTATCGGGATTAATCAGTATCGAATCGAATCGTGACCTGTGAATCGTGATAGGAATCGAATTGTCAGATACGAGGCAATTCACACCCCTAGTCTGAAACGTACAAAATTTCTCAAAACAAATCCTCCATAACCATGGAGAAAGTCTTCCGAAAAGGGTGGAAGGTTCAGTGTCTTCAAAATAGCTGGTTTTTGCATTCAAGATAGGACCTTCTCCCATTTCTTTGCTATAATTATTCTGACACCAGCCAACAGCACACATTTAAAACCTTAGCTGACATAAGCAATGCACCTTAGGATAGAGATAATGCTGCTAATCTCTGACTCACTGAGAGATCCTGGTTGCAACGTCATCCATGAATACGCCAGAGGACCATGTCCATTTGACGTCAGTACCAGGTCGTCATCGGAGGCCAAGAGGGACGCGTAACAAACCACGACTGACCATGTGTGCCACCAATCTTCGTGTAGGTGAGTTTTGCACAGCCATGGGGGTGCAACAAATGGTGTTGGGGTGACGTGGGTCAAGCAGAGGATGGATGAATGATGTGATGAGTCTGAGGGAGAAGAGGTCCTGCCTTACCTGAGGACACTGAGACCTTCCTCTAATCTACTCTGTGGGGGGAAAAAAAAATGCAGAGCTCAATTTAAGACCTAACCCATGAAATTAACACCTCCAGCTCTCTTTTCTGATACCAAGAGTGATTTCACAGAAGTCGTATGGCCTCTTTAAAACTTTTCAAAGTGTGAGACAGTGAGACACCTCTGAATTTATTTTGGGACTGACTTTATGTGCCTCCTCGTCCACACAGAGGTTAAACATATGAGAAATGTGCCTCATTTTTCCACATGGAGCTTACACACAAAAGAAAAGTGCAGGTAGGAGCACTTGGGTGAGATGCTTGAAATACTGGTCAGGAATGTGAAGATCAGATTTTTTGAGTAGGTCACCTAGTTGTTTGAGCCTTAATTCAACCTGGTTGTACAATTCTGTTGTAGTTCAGTTTCCAGACCACATCTGGTCCAAAAGCTGATCAGGATAAAATGTAACAGATATGGATCTTGTGTTGCTGTGGACCAGTTATGGGCTGGATGCGTAGCAGATCTGGGAAACAAATCCACACCACATCAGGCCCATTGTTCAAAAAGACACTGGACCAGATTGGTTTTCCGATTGTGGGCCGGACTTTTTAGCACATCTGGCCTGTGTCGAGCCCAGTTACATTTTGCTATCTGGGAATGCTCTGAGAATTACCGTATTTTCCGCACGGTAAGGCACACCTAAAAGCCTTCAATTTTTTCAAAAGCTGACCATGCGCCTTATAATCCGCGCCTTATATATGGATCAATATTGAGCCGCAAGAGGTCTCGCTGTCAAGACGCTATCGGTGACCCTGCACAATCGGTGACGCGCATGCGCAGAAGATCCCGCCATCTTGGATCGCTAGCTAATGCTAATACTTTATCTCAGAGAAAATAATAAAACAGCTGTTTATTCATTTTGGGAGTGAATGGAGTTGTCAGAAAGCTGGTTTGTAATCTATTAATAAAGTTTGCCTGACCTGACTGTTTTGTTGACATTCCCTTTAGCGCAGCACCATCTAATGGATGCATAACGTAACCCCAGCCTCTACTGTAGCGCCTTATATGTGGAAAAAGTTTGAAAATATGTCATTCATTGAAGGTGCGCCTTATAATGCGGTGCGCCTTATAGTGCGGAAAATACGGTACTCTCAATCGCAAAACAAAAACAAATTTGTAGCTGCTGTAATGAAATGTCATTACTCGCATTTAACTTACATACTGTATTGAAATGAAATGGCACTTCTGGACCCGGTTGTTCAATTCTCAGTTACCGTATTTTCGGGACTATAAGTCGCACCGGAATATAAGTCGAATTAGCCAAAAAATGCATAATAAAGAAAAAAAATAATACATAAGTCGCCTTTATTTAATAAAAATCGGGACCAAGAACAAACATTACAGGTATGCTAACGTAACACATTGATGTAAACTGAATACGTGTCTGGTATGTTAACGTAACATATGAACAGTCATTTAGATAACTATAGCATAAAGAACATGCTAACAGGTTCACCAGACTCTCCATCTCACTCCATATCACTAAATCCATTGAACTCATCATCCGTGTCACTTCTGAACAACTCTGCTAACCCCGGAGGTAGACGAAGCGCCACTTCCTCTTCTGCGTGGCTGACGTCAGGCTCGGCATCAGTTTCAAATATTACGCCTATAGTGCCCTCTTGTGGTTGTCAGTGTGAAAATAACAAACATGAAATTATGTTCGTTATTATTACAACAAATATAATTATGTGTAAAAAAAAATCACATATAAGTCTATCTGGAGTGTAAGTCGCCCCTCTGGCCAAACTATGAAAAAAGTGTGACTTATAGTCCGGAAAATACGGTACTTTAACCACCGTTTAACTAACCGCCGGTTAAATTCTTAACTCGCCGTTAACTGACCGGCCGCTAAATATGTGTTGCTCAAAACATGGTTATTCACACCGTTTGTTAACGGCACCGTCAAAGTTAACCGTGTCGTTTAGGTCGCTGGTTAGCAATGATATATCCCACAATTCCTCTTTTTGCTTACGTCAGTGAAAGCAATGGATACTATCCAAATGACCCCTGGCACTCACCAAAAAAAAAAAAAAGAAGCCGCAAGTTTTCTGCTGACAGATGGTTGAAGTAATTTAGGAGTTTTTGTGACATTTATGTATTTTTAATTCATCAGAATTTATTTTTGTTTTCTCTCAGCCCATTTTTAGAAGTTGTCTTAAAAAACATTTTTATTCTTTTTCTTTTTACTCTGCATCAGACTTGGAATTGTATTACTGCTCAGAGGTAACATGTGCTTAACTCTTCATCAGAATAATCACCAACATCAAAGTCAAGCTTTCATGAGAAAAAAAAAGGATATTTCTTAGGGCTGGGTCTAAAATATCGATATATCGATATCGAATCGATATTCCTTCTCATAGCCCAAAATCGATTCATAAAACCATGAATCGATATTTTTAATACAGTTTTTTTTTTTTACCCCGCAAATTAATGTGCCAAGTAGGGCCCGACCGATTAATCGGCCACGGATTATAATCGGCCGATTATTGGCCTTCAAACATCGGCCAAAACAATCGGCCAATTGAGCTAAATGGCTGATTATTTTCCCCTTAAAATGTTATCAAATAAAGCCAAAATTCCCGACACTATGAAAGTTCCCTGAATGCACCATTTTGCTTGCGTAGCATTAGCAACTAGCACATGTGTAGCATATGTTATTCTGTTGTCATGAAGCGTTCTTTAGCCGTTTAATGACACCGCAGTTGGAGTTAACTGTAAAACTAAATACACAATGTTAAGAACTACATCCACTGTACAAAACGCGCCTCGTTTTTAAAACATCACTAGCGTAGCGCAAAAAGGAAGTTAGCAAATGCTAACGTTAAGTCAGCATCGACTTCAGGGAGTGTTTTTCCTTCAAATAACGAATCGAATCGGGCCCTTCTGAATCGATTTTGGAAATCTGAATCGATACCGAGCCCTAATGTTTCTACCTTATTCCGTTCTCATTTGAGTGACATCAGCGAAACATAAAAAATATTAAGAGGAAAACAAGCTTTTTGCGAAAAGATACATTTTGACACGATACATACTTTTGACACTAATATTTTTTGTTTAATGACAAGACAGTGCAGCACAAGACGTGGCGTTACCCATTGAGAGAGAAAAAAAAAAACGTAATAAACGTAAATTAACGTTTTTGGCGGGATTCATTAGGATTTTAGAATACGTCATTAAACGTTTTTGGTGGTCAAAGAGTTAATTCCAGCAAATGTTGCAGAGCTGAGAAGCAAAGATAAATGAAAAAAAATAAAAAAAATCTTAAGACAAACCTTCCACAGCTGGAGTGAAGATAAATACCAGCTCTTGATATACTACCAGCCCGTCGAGAACCTTGTAGCATTACAATGCCATCATTAATGAATCCGCAGTCTGGCTGATTGCTTAATTAGGCCCAGCAAAGGATAAGGGTGAGGACTAAATAAAGAGCTGCAATTGTCAATATAGAGCATTCATTGATGAACCAATCAAAGGTTCATCAAATGGCACATTTAAAACAGTCCCTCAAACTCTCATCGAAGGCCAACTGATGGCTGATTATGGTGAGAATTGCAGTCATCCTGAACAGAATTTCAATTATCCACTTCTAAAAAAAAAACATTTGCTGAATTTAAGATGTTACAAAAGGCCATACACTGCAATCAGGTTAACTGATTAGCTTTTTATATAGGAAATAAAACAATGTGTTTAAATGGTCAATTCTTTATCTTTTCCCATGTTTTAAAGGGGTGAATTTCTGTTGTAAAGTGCAATATTAGAATTCATTACAAGAGACCTTAGACAAAGGGAGAGTTCATTATTGAATGAATGCTCAAATCCAAGAGCTTTATACGAAACAAAATGTTTGGAATGTGAACCAGAATTCTGTAAAGAAAGTCTAAGAAACAGGTTCATATTCCAGGTAAGTATCATGCATTGTACTACATTAATAATTCACTCCCAGCCATTTTCACATTTCGCAATCCCGTTCGCTCCCGGCTGTTTTACTGGATTTTGACTGATTTTGCAAGGCCCACAGAATATTGTGTTCTATTGCTATAAAAGCATGGAATCTATCAAAAGAAAGATTAAAGTCTCCTCTTTCATCAGAAAAAAAAGTATGTTTCTATCTGTTTCCGTTTTGCAGCAATTAGCATTAGAAGAGAGCTAAGTTTCATCAGTTTTCACAAATCTATTTAAAATTCTAAGTAATGTAGCTTTTTTTTCTACATGGCCCTGGTTGATCTCCTTTGCTCTGCTGCCACCTGCTGGCCGTTTGTGTAATAACTTCCATTTCTGCAACCGTTCTTTGTAGTTGAGAGGCTGCATCAAAGCCTTATGTATGCTCTAGCATAAAAAACAAACAAAAAAACGTATAAATACGTCATTGGGACACTTAAAACATAAAAAAAAAACCTTGACTCACCTTACAGTTTAGTCATCTCACCAGTTTACTTGTGTTTTAAAGTTTTGGTTCTTGATCCATGTACCTTACTTTTTATACACTTTGCTTACTTGTTACTGTTTCGTTACTCGACTCAGGGACACACAAGAATTCCAATGTACTTGTTTTTATCCTGATGTTTAACCCGGCAATAAAAGTCTATTTCAGTCTATTCTATTCTTTTCTACTCTGAAAACATTATTTGTTAAGTTAATTGGAGACTAAATCGCCCATTGGTGTAAATGTGAGTGTAAATGGTTGTTTTTCTCTATTGGCTGGAATATCTTGTTTAATTCCATCAGCCAGTAGTAATCCTAGACACATAATATGAGAGAAAAAGGCAAATGCAGACTTGGGAAAACAGCTAAAGCGTTTCTTGGCAAGCTAATGTATGCTAATTTCCCAGCACAGTAGGTATTAAGAATTAAACTTAATCTAATCATGCTTCATTTATTTATTTTAATTATATTCCTATACACCTCTTGAGGTGTCTTTTTTTTCCCCTCTCGTCTTGCTTTTTCTTTCTTCTCTAGTGATTAAGCTTGTACAGTTTGCATTCATGACTCACTATATAATGGGTAATTTAGTAGTATGTCGTATCTTGGGTAATTAAGTGTACCACCTGTCAGGATTCTTTCCACCATTATCAAAGTCGCTTCACTTGAAATTAATACATGTAATACTATCTCAATTTCCCGTGCATAAAAAATCATGATGATGCAGAGTGGCATCATCATGATTGTGCATATGACCCTATAATCCCATAAGAGCTTACCACAGCCTTAAACATTGGCCTGAAGCCCGTATCACAAAATGCTGGTGCCTCTTCTGACTTCCCAGCACAACACCAAGGTTTGATCGCCATCAATCGCGGACACACAGAGCTATGCTAAACTCAAAGGCAGAATCAATCTCATGGTGGCTTCCCAAAAATTCCTGCCATGTGTATTTCATTATGGTCATTTCTGTTTTAGGACTATTGAAAGATTATAATGGGCTCTTTGCACAGCTCGACTACTTCCTGAACTGAATACCACGTTTTTGTTTCCTGTCCTTCATGAGTGGACAAACTGATTAATCCAGGTGTGTCTGGCCAGTGTTGTTGTAGTTAATGAGATCAGGCACACCTGGATTAATCAGCTTGTCCACTCATGAAAGACAGGAAATGAAGGACTGGTGTTGAGTTCAGGAAGTAGTGGATTTGTGCAGAGCCCATTGACTGAATTTCTCCAATGGAATTATCTGTCTGTCTGTCTGTATCTATGTCTGTTCGTCCGAATAGGATGCCCGAGCCACCTTATCTCCATCCATCCGTCTGTCCGAATCGGATGCAGGAGCCACCTCATCTCCGTCCGTCTCTCCGAATAGGATGCCCGAGCCACCTCATATCCATCAATCTGTCTGTCCAGATTGGATGGCTGAGCCACCTCATCTCCGTCCGAATAGGATGCCCGAGCCACCTCATCTCCATCAATCTGTCTGTCCAAATTGGATGCCTGAGCCACCTCATCCCTGTCCGTCCGTCCAAATAGGATGCCCAAGCCACCTCATCTCTGCCCGTCCGTCCGTCCGAATAGGATGCCCGAGCCATCTTATCTCCGTCCGTCTGTCCGAATAGGATGCCGAGCCACCTCATCTCTTTCCGTCCATCCGAATAGGATGCCCGAGCCACCTCATCTCTGCCCGTCTGTCCGAATATGATGCCCGAGCCACCTCATCTCCATCAATCTGTCTGTCCAAATTGGATGCCTGAGCCACCTCATCTCTGTCCGTCCGTCCATATAGGATGCCCAAACCACCTCATCTCTGCCCATCCGTCCGTCCGAATAGGATGCCTGAGCCACCTCATCTCCGTCTGTCCGAATAGGATGCCGAGCCGCCTCATCTCTTTCCGTCCGTCCAAATAGGATGCCCGAGCCACCTCATCTCTCTGTATATTAAAAAAAACAACAACTGTATTTTAAAACAAAAAAAACTAATATAGAAGATGAGCGGGTTGTGATTCTCCCATCAGTGGCTGTCCTTTGAGACCCTCCTTGATGACCTTGCTTCTCACCCTACGAATACTGCAGAGGAAACATTTTGACTGCTTGTATCCATGATCTTGTTCTTTCAGTCACAGGATCGACCAGTAATAGAGCGCTTCACCTTGATGGGCTGACAAGTTTGCTCCATTTGGTTGTTACAAACATAACTATGAGATTAATTTTTCACAAATTTCCAATTTAATACATTTTGTAGAAACTTTATTTGTATGTATAATGCCATTGTTGTTTACATCTCAAAGCATTCTGCGTAGTGACGTATAATGGCCGCTAGCTCTTTGCCGATCAAAGCAAAACAATTGCGATCTATACTAACACCAGTGAAAAAGCAGACAAAATGGGAATAAAGAAAGCGAGGTAGGCCTCCGTAGCATTCTGTTCCAGTAGCCCATTTCACAGTCCCCTGTGTCCAAGGACGTCCGTACTGAAGTGTTTTGAGAATTGTAGTTTGCTTTCCATCCATCCATCCATCCATCCATCCATTTTCTAAACCGCTTATTCCTCACACTTTATTACACACTATTCAGTGGTGTTTGTTTTTGTTCATTTGTTCATTAAAATCTTGCTCTCTAGTAACACTATATTTAAAAAAAAAAAACTGATGGAGGTAAGCGAGTTGTATCTCTTTACTCCCCACTACAAAACTGACCATTCACAGCAAGCAGCCAGCCACTCTCTTTGAACTCAAAAATGTATAACCCCGCCCCTCCTTTAACTACACTATATGGTGCCCAAAGCGCTTTACGGTCACCACAGCATAATAAATCCATCCATCCATCAGTGTTGGTAAATTAGTAGTTGAATGTGATTTTTGGGGTGGCGTTGTGTTCATTGCGCAGGGTTGTTGGTTGAGCTGCATGCCATGGTTGAGCATGACAAATTCATGTTTGCAGGAGGATCCTCCAGTTTTTCATGTTGTGTGAAAGATCGTGTGCATGTGTGTACGCACGCTGCAACCCCTCTATGTATTTTTTTTTGTAATCCTTCTCCCCTCGGCTGTGCTGGTGATGTAGTAGTCGCATCCTCTGGTCGTTTTTGCTGTGACGCTCGAAGCAGGGTACTTCACTTAGTGTGTGTATTCGCCGCTGGTGTATAGGTGGTTTGAGTTTGTATTTTATTTGAGAGTGTTTGGATTTTCTCCCGTCCATGTCCATGTATTACGCCGTATCTCGGACTGATTTTATTATTATTATTAGTGTGAACGAGTTAAATCAGTGTTTACTCTTTCATGTGACTTTTCAATTAAACATAATTCAGGGGTGTCCAAACGTTTTCCTTTGAGGGCCACATACAGAATAATCAAAGGATGCTAGGGCCATTTTGAAATTGTCTGACTTTATGAAACATGCCTGCGATTGGCTGGCAAGCAGTTCAGGGTGTACAACACCTACTGCCCGAAGCCAGCTGGGATAGGCTCCAGCACCCCGAGACCCTTGTGAGGAAAAGCGGTTGAGAAAATTGAGGGATGGATGGATATTAAACACGGTAAAACAATGTACTATAGTTTAGCTGTTTTGTTTTGTTTTGTTTTGTTTTGTTTTGTTTTGTTTTGTTTTGTTTTGTTTTGTTTTGTTTTGTTTTGTTTTAAACAGGACAGTTTGTAATTTTTCTTGATTTTGGGGTGGCCCACCCCTCATGTATCCCGCAAGAATAGATCCTCCCAAGCCCTGAACCAATCTCCACATTCAGAATCAAAGCAAGATTAATCAGTAATAAACACATTTTAAAGCAAGTGTTTACTTGAGGAGCTTAGTTAATCATTTGCTCCCAATAACGTGTAAATACGTTATTTTTATGTTTTAAGTGTCCCAATGACGTATTTATACGTTGTTGTTGTTTTTTATGCTAGGGCATACAGAAGGCTTTGATGCAGCCTCTCAACTGCAAAGAACGGTTGCAGAAATGGTAGTTATTACACAAAAGGCCAGCAGGTGGCAGCAGAGCAAAGGAGATCAACCAGGGCCATGTTGAAAAAAAAGCTACATTACTTAGAATTTTAAATAGATTTGTGAAAACTGATGAAACTTAGCTCTCTTCTAATGCTAATTGCTGCAAAACGGAAACAGATAGAAACATTCCTGATGAAAGAAGAGACTTTAATCTTTCTTTTGATAGGTTCCATGCTTTTATAGCAATAGAACACAATTTTCTGTGGGCCTTGCAAAATCAGTCAAAATTCAGTAAAACAGCCGGGAGCGAACATGATTGCTTCTGTGAAACTGGCTGGGAGCGAATGAGTTAATGTGATATATGTTCACAAATTAGACCTTGACACAGTCAGCGGAACATGGAAGAAAACATTTTTGCTCCTGGAACTGAAATATGTGACTTAATTCATTAAATTACAAAGAGAAATATTTCTGTTTTAGATTTAAATAGTTTCTTTGTATATCTAGAAAAGCATGCTGTGTCAAAAGTAATTTTTTTATACGCTGAGGGCCGCTAGAAAATGGATGACGGGTCGCAAATGGCCCCCGGGCCGTAGTTTGGACACCTCTGACATAATTGGATCCAATCTCCTGCCATTTTTTCTTAACAAACCTGTGTAGTATCTTATGAAAGTCATCCCTGAGTGAAATTCCCAGGGTGGTGTTCATGGTATCATTCAGAAGGTTGCATCTCATTACAGCCATCGTAATTTATTTCAAACAATTTGGGCCCGTTTCTTGCTCCGTTATACATGCTTTCATTCTTAAATATGTATGTGGTCATCTTGTAGTACCATGCTTTGTCACTTCTGTATTAACACTCACTTTCACATTTCCCTGTATTTTGACACAACTCACCCTTATCAAAGCTGCTGGGACATTGTCAGGAAAAGCAGAATAGCAATGCTTTTTCCCTTTTCTTGATTCAAAAGTCATTTGAAGCTTTTGGTCTCTTGAATCATTTCAAACGACTGGCCAAGGCCTGGTGTTTGCTCTCCTCTGTCTCCATCTTCTCTCCTCCTCTCTCAGGACATCAAGGGAGATTTACTCCAGCTTATCTATAAAGGGCCAGGATGAGCCTCAGCAACTGAGCAAAACAATTACCCACAGCTGCTCCCTATCTGTCCCACCGTGAGCAATTCCACTTCGTCGACTAAAGCTAACACTCGCGTTCAAGAGGACACCAACGCATTCACAAATTCACGATCTGATTCTCAACACAGGTTCTCACAAGCCTGTTAAGCAGTGTGTCCTGCTGACATCAGGTTGGTCAATGTCGTTGTGCTACTTTTGCTTCTCATGTTGAATGTTATCATTTAATGGTAAGATAATTGCTTGGGGACGAAGTGAGTCAAGTATTCAGTCAGGACTATAGCCAACAAATGGGCCACAATCAAAATAATTCAACTCAAAGCGCTGGGCAAGGATTACTCAACAAGGCCGACACTATTTTCACTCAGGTGAATTGTCATGACAACAGCAGTGCAGTCCCAGACGGCAGGCTGACGTTGAAATGATGTTGAATCAACATTCCGCTGTCGAGCATATATAGTTGGATCAACGTTGACAGACACCCGACGTTGAGTTGTCATCACTCTTGCACCCTCGATTAATATTGTTTCAACATTGAAATCCTTACAAAATCCACACGTTATTTTAATTACCGTATTTTTCAGATTATAAATCGCAGTTTTTTTCATAGTTTGGCCGGGGGTGCGACTTCTACTCTGGTGCGACTTATGTGTGACATTAACATATTATTATATCATTTCCACATGTTATTTTCACACTAAACCGCAAGAGGGCGCTCTAGGCCTGTGTTGATAAGTTCAACATTGCCGGTAGAAGAGGAAGCGGCACATCGTCTACCTCCCGAGTTGGGGGAGTTGTTTAAAAGTGACACAGAGGATGAAGATTTCATTGGATTTAGTGATTTGGAGTGAAACTGATAGTTTGGTAAACTTGTTAGCATGTTCTTTATGCTAGCGTTATATGAATAACTTGTAGTGATGGGAACATAATTCACCCACGGAACGTTGGGACGAAGGGAGAGTTCCGGGTGGGAAGGTTTTGTTATGTGGAAAAGGGGAGTTAGCCTGTTAGCTTCTAGCTGAGTGGGGAGTTGCTGTTAAAACCTCAGAAGCTGATGTCAATAAAACGCCAGCCTTTGGCTCCGTGCTTCAACACTCCGCCTCCGACTCCCGTCACTGCTCGCTACAAACTCTTAATATGTTACGTCGTTACTGACATTAGCAGGCATGTCAGTCATGTAACGTTAGTATACCGTACGCTTATTCAGCCTGTTGTTCTCTTTTATTTTTATTTTAAATTGCCTTTCAAGATGACATGTATGTTTTTGGTGTTGGATTTTACCAAATAAATTCCCCCCCAAAATGCGACTTATACTCCAGTGCGACTTATATATGATTTTTCCTTCTTAATTATGCATTTTTTGCCTGGTTCGACGTATAATCCGAAAAATATGGTATTATTATTGGAACATTTTCAACTGTGACCAAAATTGGGATAAATCAATGTTAAATCACATGAGTGAAGACACAGTTGTTTTCTTGCGTTTTGAGTCGATGGTGCATGCTTTGAGAGTAAGAATGAGCTGCAATGTTCAGAGATGGGTGAATGGAGGAAAACACCACTTTGGCAGTGTCATGACCGTGTTGCCTGTGTGTTATTTGGGGCCACGGTTTTGTTCGGGTCATGACCGTACGGTCAAGTGTCTGTTTTGAACTGAGGTCAAGTGTCGTTTCGAACTGATGTAACCAGCATCTGGTTTCAACTGGTAAAACGCTATGTGATGTCAGAAGCTATGTGATGTCAAGAATCTTTAATCTCTTTATCTCTTTACCTCACACATGGTGATGCTTCAGGGCTAGTTTTATAAAGTGTTTTTTGGGTTTTTTGGGTTGTTTTTTTTGTTTATCTTTCCCCAATATGTCATTTATGGCCATCACTTCAGTATTTTTTCGTGCAGCGATAGTTTTGGGATAAAGTCTGTCCAGTTTTAATAAAGCAAATATTACTAAACACTTCTTTCTGGATGTACTGAAGTGAAGAAGGGATTCGGCAAAGACTTAAGCCCAATTCACACTGGCTGCGGAACGGACGTGTTGCCTTTTCCGTACGGCGGCCGTACGGTCGCCGCAAGGATAGGACGCATTCAAGTCTACATGTCAATTTACACCAGCTGTGGTGCGGTGCGTCTGCGGGGCGGATCGACTGCGGTGATGCGGAAGGTTTCCGCAAGCGTTCTATTTCTTCCTCATGCCGCATGCGGAATTTCGTGAAGTTGAAGAAATTACACCAGCCGGACAGGAAATCGGGCGTCCCGCATCAAGGTAAATCCGGTATATTTCAAAATAAAACCGTTTGCGAACTCTGTGTTTTTTGTGGGGGAGGGAAGCTAGCTAGCTACATAGCATGACATGAGTCGGACATTTAAGACAAAAAAATGAATTCAGAAGAAATTAAACATGACAAAATAAAACTATTTAAACTCAAAACATGGTAGAACTGCCATGTAGAAGTCCTAGAAATAATGTCCAAAAAGCATATTGATGTGACAACAGGCAAGCGTGTCTATTGTTTAAAAATAGGACTTGATATACACGGTTGTTACTGGGTGAACTCAACTCTCCAGCGTGAACCCTACGTGATCTTGTGGTCTGTCGGGAGCAGACTTCCGCACACGCAACGCAAGCGGTGTGAATTGCAGTCCTTGCAGAAGCCGTGCGGAAGCCGTCGGAAAATACAACGCGTTCTTTCCGCAGCCAGTGTGAATTTGGCTTGAGCATGCATGGACAGAATATGCGTTAGAATAAGACCATTTTTTGGAATGCTCTTCTGAGAAAGCAGGTCGAGACATTTGCAGGTAGATCTTTGGCAGAGAAATGCACAGGCTTCGTGATCATGATTTGATCATCAACATTCCATCCCGCTAGGGTACGAGCCGTGGGAAGCAAAGTCGAGACTCACTGGAGCGCTCACACGTGCGCGTGCACACGCATAGGGGAGAAAATGCAAATTGATATGGAACATCACATAAAATGCTAACCTTTAGGAATAATGGCATTTTCAAGAAAATTATCCCAGTGGTGTCTCACCCACTCATCTAGTCTCCTTCTGCATTCAGACAATGGACATCACATTTACTGTCAGTAACACGTGACTGATTATAAATGTTCTTTGACATGTTTGGGCATGTTCAGAAATGCCTTGGTTGGAGGTCAAAGGTGATGTATTTCCTACTGGTTTATGGGAATGTCTGGGCATACCCCCAAAGTGCAGGGCGCGTGGAATCCTTACATAACATTCATCACATATTTTTCCGCGTTGACCACACCAAATGAAAGGGCACAGGTGCAGGGTCGTGACTGTATGTGATGACACAGGTTATCCATCAATCAATTTTGACAGGTCCTCTTGATCAATGTTGACAGCTGTCAATCAAACTTTGAAAGGTCATTAATCACCCCATGGAGCAAATTTTGACATAAGGGGCCTTCTCCCTCTCTTGTGGGTCTTTGATTCCTCTGCTGTGGCTCTCTGCGACTTTGGGAAATAAATGTTTGAGTATTATATTTCAACTTGAGCTGGTGAGCTGGTCTTGGTAGCGCTCATCTACAACTCGAAGAAGAAACAGTGGTGCGAAGCTAACAAGAATCGAGGCAAAAATTGCTTGAAAGCAATGGGCAGAATGCAAGCCAATCTACTCTTCTGGAAGCCACAACATGTGAGAAAACTGATCTGAGGTCAGCGAAGACGCAACTGGTGAAAGAGCTGCTCGCCTGGCAGAGAGGTACCTGCTGGTGGCTTCTGGGAACCGACTCATCTAAATGACTGGGTCTAGCCACAATCTACACACGGACATTCAAGAGGAACTGAGCGAGCAGTGTCTGGGATAGTATGGGATGGATAACGATAAAAATCAATGACTATTCTAAATAATGTATATGGCTGATGTGTTATAGTAATGGGTCGATGGGGACGGGTCTCGAATAAGCTTCGGCTTCTACCCGTCAGCCCTTCTTTCGGATGTCAATGTTGCAAATGATGTGATGTGATTGATGTAAGCTGTAATGTGTCCGAAAGGAAAAAAATGAATAAACCAAACCAAACTTGTTTTTATTTTAGGTCATTTTCCTAATGGTATTCTAAATTTTAAATAAAATAAAATGTGTTTTTTTATTTAACTCATTTGCTCCCATTAACGTATAAGTACGTTTTTTTTAAAGTGTACCAAAGACGTATTTATATGTTTTGTTTTGTTTTTGTTTTTTAATGCTAAAGCATATAGAAGGCTTTGATGCAGCCTCTCAACTGCAAAGAACGGTTACAGAAATGGTAGTTATTACACAAACGGCCAGCGGGTGGCAGCACGGCCAGCGGGGGGCAGCAGAGCAAAGGAGATCAACCAGGGCCATCTAGCAAAAAAGCTAAACTACTTACAATTTTAAATAGATTTGTGAAAACTGATTAAACTTAGCTCTCTTCTAATGCTAATTGGGACGGGATTGCTTCTGTGAAAATGGCTGGGAGTGAATGAGTTAATTACAGTAATATTTTTGTCGCTCAATATATGAGTTACCCGATACTCACACCAATCAACCCCGCTAGCCAATTCAAAGAAAGTGAAGTTTCTGCAGAAAACAGAATGTGTAATGCTGCGTTTTCATGAACTATATTAAAACCAATCATCACTCGTGTCTCACAGCACAGCTTCGCGTGTGAAGATATAGGTGGCATCAAACAGCCCTGACGTGCTGATGCTGCACTGACGTTTAGAAGCAAAAATCACATGAACCAAATGAAAAAAAATATTTTAGTTGGCTATTATTTTTAAATATATACTTGATATTATTAAGCGTAATAGTCCTTTTGATGTAGCTTTTATTATTTTTTTTCCAATTTAAGATTACAAGAACATAAACATTGCCAGTGCTAAGATAATCTCACACAAATACACAACTTAATACATACAGTCCATACAGTAAGAGTCAGGAAAGGTCCAACAGTCCAGAATGAGATGTGCAGATTCCACAAATCAATCCCTTGAGGTTACAGGTCAAGTTCTGCTTGACATGGTCAATAAAAGGCCTCCAGATTTTTAGAAATTTGTGACGAGGCTATACCAAATCTCTTCAAGACATAAACAAGACACCATATTATTCAGCCAATTGAAATAATTGGGAGACGTAGTGGACTTCCATTCTCTTAGAATGACCCTCTTGGCAATGACCACGGCAAACATGATGGCTTACCGGGCTGACTGGGAGCATGACAGCGTATGAGCCAAGTATCACAGTTAAAACATCAGGTGTTATAGTTTTCTTATGATACTGTACAATTGAAAAATTGTAGGACTCAGACCAAAAATTATTAAGCGTGGGACAGAAAAAGAACTGCATTTGTCACACAGTGGTGAAATGGGAAGAGCCTATTCAGCCCGGTCTTGGAATGCAAGCGGTGTTACAGTATAACCATAAATCGGATGAGATCTCTACACCCACATCTCTCGTCCAGACATCATTGGCATGACTCGATGAGGTTGGTTTACAAAAAAAAAAAAAGGTTGCAAGTTGCAAGAGGACCTCCATCACCAGACGTAACTGGTGTCAGTGGAGGCAAGATGGGTCCTACCACACTACTACCTGGTTCAGTACCACCTCTCTATCTCTCATGTGTGAGTGCCTGGGGGAGAAAGAGAGAGAGCATGCATGTTTAATTTGATTAATTTAGTTAAGAAGACCAAATGGTTTTAAGTGCACATTATTGTCCGAAAAAAAAAAAAAAATCCATTTATGTATTAATATGAGAAGGTGATGTAATGGCTCTCCGAGTACAATGTGTACATTTTCTGTGTCCTCCTTGCTTGGTGTTCATTTCCCCCCTTCTAACCTATATTGCTCCTTGAAACAATGCAACGTTTCAAGGGTCATCTAATCCCATCTAATAAACAAGTAAGGATCAAGGGTTAACCTGTAGTCTCAAGTGTGTAAAATAACAATAGGGAATATGAGGACGTTGTGTTTTTCTAGGCACAACACCATTAAGCTTGCATGTGTGAGAAAACATAAAGATAGGAACACTGTGGGAATCTTTCTAATCTAAATCTGAAAACTATCTGATAAAATGGAGCCTAGTGAGAGCTGTTTGTGTGATAATGTGAGAGAGCGCGTACGCGTGCGTTCACACTCTGGAAAGTAAATGAAGTCTTTGAACCCCCTCCCAGCAATGGCAACTGAATGCTCTATCAACAGCAACACGCTGGAAACGAGCTACCGGCACTGGAATCCTGATAAACATATGAGAGATGCTGCCCGCCGTCAACAGGCACATTCACAGCCAGACAATAGTGCTCTGATCAGAACAATGATTATGCGGGTTTTCTGCCGTCCTGTCATTGGCAGCCCACTTTTTCCTATCCTATCATTTTAATTAATTCGGTGATATTTCCAGAGACTGGGTTGTATAGAACCCTAATGAGAAACCTCATCAAAACGCACGCACACAAGCCAGACAATCTGAGCGATGGCTGGAATGATGCTATGTACTTTTAGCCTTCAACCCAATGATTTGCTTTTCTTCCTCATTTCTCATCAGTGTCCATCCTACAAAAAAGCGCTCCAAGCGAAACAAGATTTTGTTTTTCTCCTCATTTAGTTTTTCCCTTTTTTTGTTGTTGTTTTTGACTGTTTGATCTTGTGTACTCATCGCCATCCCAATGACTTTAATCAGCTATCCATCAACGTGACAATGCGCTGAGAATAAAGGTTTCCAGACGCTAGCTAATTAATCTGCCTGCTCCTGTCTGCTCGCACTGCTCAATCATGGGAGTAAATAAAGGCAGTCATGAATGTAATTGTTTGTTTTCTGTGCATACTTTGGAAAAGAAGGCACTTTTTCAACCCAAGGAGCCGTGGAAGTGCCCTTTCTCTTTCATTTGCCAAAAGGTATTGCCCTGGAGTTGATGAGGCAGCCGCATACACAAATGCCATCCATACATTTCTGTTCAATATACATAAATCACACTGTTACAATTCTGTTCTTGATTATTTTGAATTCTGCAATCTTCCTGTCCACATACAGCTAAAGAAGTCGACATATTAATCCTGAACACATTTTACAGTAGCAACAGACAAACAAAGTCCATGGCTAATATATTGCTTATAAGCTCCATACAGTAATATGCTGATTCCCCAGGAGCTATTCTGCTCTATAATAATTTTGATTATTGCATATTTCATCAGTAGTGAAAGAATAACTGTTTGCATGCCTCTCGCAGACGTTTAATATGCATGTGTTAACTCGATTGCTTTAACTGCCTCTAGACAGCAGGAAATGAACACATTGTGAATGTACTAGTTTTCTGAAATGTATTAATCTCGCTATTGTCTATTAAATTACGATAATTTTAATATAATCCATGGCAGTATAATGAAAAGTTTTGTATTGTGCCATGGATGTGTTTTATGGCGCGAGGGGGACAAAAAAACGGAATAGCATTGTCACAGCTGCTAATTGCATTGACAAAACCATGTTGCTTAGTTATATAGTTGCTGTTGTTATTATGTTGTTGTTCCCTAAGCTATCTGGCTGAACAACCATGTCTCCCAAAGAAGGCCACAGACATCACAGGGTTTTCCAACAGGTCCCTGATGGACCCGGATGTTGTGCTGTTGGCACGTGTAGATTTTATCTATTTATTCATATTGAGAGACAGAACCTAAGAGCTGTACACAGGAACAGTTGAGCAATAATCCGGCAAAATATTCACAATTCTCCGACTCTTATAAAGACAGTCAATCAATCTCATTGGTTGTAGCTAGACATGTGAGTACTAGTACTGACATAAAATTCTCTGATTGGCTGTTCTAGTGATGGCAAAATGAAGCCCCGTAAAGCAGTGAAGCCCTGCAGTGAAATGCTTCACACACACGTAGGGGCTTCAAGATGATTCATTTCCTCGACTACGCCATCATGTGGACAGAAAAATGTATAACATGCTTGGTGCATGCAATAAAATGGTGGGGTGTAAATCATGCTCTAAATACAAAAGAATATATATTTGAAGAGTGTTTTAACATGAATTGTTCTGTGTTACTTTGTCTATGTTTGTGCTTATGCAACAAGTGAAAATGTGAAATGAGGTAAAATAAAGTGCTTATTCATTTTTATTTGAAAACAATATTTTTTCCGAAGTTTTTGGACTCAGGCGGTTTCTTTTTTTTTGCAGAGAATTTCACCTGCTTTGGAAAAAAAACTCTTTCACATGGTACTAATGAAGCAGGAGTGCATCGATATGAGATAATAAGTTTGTATAGAATTGGACGCGTATATTTCTGTGATTCCCAGTACTGAAGGGGACTTTCAACTGTGAACAGAAAAATGTGAATTTTATGTGTTGTCACATTTTATTTTATTTTATTATTGGAATCTGTTAAAATAGTACCGTAATTGCAGTGCATTACCTTATGAGGTGAGATCTGCTCAAAGTGCTCATAAACAAAGGAAAATCTCTTTCTTGCTGGTTCCATCGCAAAAAGAGGCTCGTCAAATCGAATGCCAAAAGCAAAAAAAGTAGCGCAATAAGGGACCCGAAAACACAAAAAGTGAAGGGGAATCCATAGCTTTTCTTTGCCGCTTTTATTTCGAACTACACTCAAACCTAGCGAATCATTTCCTGAATCAGTCACGTGGTACACCTGCTTCGTGGGGCTTCAAACGTCACCACGTACGTCATCAACACACGCATTGACACGCCGTTCATGAACCACTTATCTGCATTACTCGGCACACGCTTCAGGGATTCGACCCGAGAAGCACATCACTACTGTTAACCCAGTAATTACAGATAGTCCCTGACATCAACAAACATCATATAGCATAAAAGATTCTTCAGTAACGCGATTAAAGATTCCTGACATCACAAAATTCTTACAGAGTTCCAAACATCATAGAACATCACACAGCCTAAAACTAGTTGAAACTAGATTAACAGGTCATGAACTCAAACCTAACCCAGGTGTGACCCCAGACATGAGACAAGACTCAAACATACCTCCTGCATGACTCGAGTCATGACAACCTGGGCTGGAGCCCAGGGGCCTACAGTCATCACCTTTAAAAAAAAAAGCAGAAAAAAAAGAAAGATACCCCACATGAAAAAATGTGGAAATGCTGGAAGTGGAAGATCCTCATATTTATCTATAAATGTGCACTCAAATGAATTCTTCGGTTTTTGTTTGTTTGTTTGTTTGTTTGTTTGTGTTTGTTTGTTTCAATTTTCTTGAAATCTGAGCTGGCGTTTGGGTGTGCTCACAAGCAAAAGCTGTCACTTCTGTTGTCAGCCAGGCACCTGATGCTAACGCTAACAGTTAGCTGCAGGAGACTTGTACCGTATCATAAAATGGCGGCGTAAATAACTTGTGGTTTCTTCACGCTATGGTGTACACTGTGCTATAGTTTTTCGCTGCCTTTACAAACTTGTGTGGTTAATTAGGTTCAAACATTACTCTGAGAGAGAAAGAATGAAAGTGTTAAGACTGTGGCTGGTGTCTCTTTTATCCAGTGTCATTGATCCCACCTCCCTTCCCCTCATTTTGCATGACTCCAGTGATGCGAGTCCAACAATCAGCTCTTTGATGTTCATTAATAGTGCTGTATACTAAAGGTAACTGTCTTTTATGATTTCCTTTCGTCTGCCACTGCTATTTATAGAAAGGTGTGTCAGTGACCTGTACGATTGCCTCTTGAATTATGACAAACATTGTGTACTATTTGGACAAGAAAACATCAGTCACAGATGATGCGTGCTGCTCCTGAATCTGCAATTGCACTCTTTGTGAGTTGAGATAAGTCCCAGCATCCATATTTCAGATGTTTGTTTGATGATAATCGCCAACACTTTACTGTCGGCCACTCGAATTGATTAAAAGCACTTTGTCATACCTATCTTGTTCAACGCACATGGATGATCTCTATCTTAACATGGCTTCTCATTGGCCATGACCTTCCATCTCTGTCTTCCATTATCTGCTTCAAACAAATTACGTGAGCATCTTTTTGACGACAAGGATTTTTATGAAGAACTGTAACCGATAGCACTAGCATTTTCCATCCATCCATCTTCTGAACCGCTTACTCCTCACATGGGTGGCAGGGGGTGCTGGAGCCTATCACAAGCACACCTAGGGACAATTTGGGGCGCCCAATTAACCTGCCATGCATATTTTTTGGAATGTGGGAGGAGACCGGAGTACCCGGAGAAGACCCACGCAGGCACGGGGAGGGCAGGAAGGCCGGACCCTGGACTTGAACCCGAGTCCTCAGAACTGGGAGACGGACGTGCTCACCAGTCTTTCACCGTGCCGCACAAGAAACACTTAATTAATTAAAAAGGAATGAGCGAGTACACCACTATCTGTGTCTGCATCTGTTCAACCATCTAAATGATCTGTATCTGAATTCAGAACGGCGTGGCCTATACCCGAAGTGGGCGTGGCCTGTACCGGAAGTGGGTGTGGTTTGATCAGATTTGTATTTATTTTTTTGCTTTACTTTAATTTTTATTAATTATTTTTAAATAATTTTTAAATTATTATTTATAATAATAATAATTATATATATATATATATACTTTTTTAAATAATTATTTATTTAATAATTAAGAATTGCACTGTCTTTGGAATGTGGGACGAGACTGGAGTACCCGGAGAAGACCCGTGCGCAGGCACGGGGAGAACATGCAAGCACGAGCATTTCGATTCATAAAATTTAACCCAATGTAGCATTTTTCCTGAAAGGGATACATTACTTCTTTTGCCATTTTTGGCAGTCAAACATTAATATTTTGCCTATTATAAATGTGATATTTTCATTATTTTTCATGTACAATTAGTACCTTTAAAAACACCACAATGACATCACAAGGGCTCAGGTAACCAATCACAGCTCACCTGTTTTCTAGGTTTGGTCATGTGACATTCACAAGCTGAGCTGTGATTGGTTAACTGAGCCCTTGTGATGTCATTTTCAGCAAGTTGCAAAATGTGTTTTTAAAGGTACTAATTGTAGGTGAAAATAATGAAAGTATCAAATTAATTATAGACAAAATATTAGCTTTATTTTATCCCTTTAACATTACATGAAATTAATGGAAATCCACCCACCCCTCCAAAATTTGGTCATTGAATGCATATTTGTACATAAAACAAAACCCAAAATGAATGTAAATAAATAAAATCAAACACAACTATCCCGTGGCCAGAAAAGAAAAAGTCCTAATTAAAATATGTGGTTGTACAACTTATTTTCAAGGAACACTGTGAAGCACAAAGAATGAAAGAGAATACAACAATAGTTCAAGAACCATTTTACCAGTTTTGGCAACACGACAAATATTTTTAAGTCCAGAAAGACTATTTTCCATGAAACCTTCAATATAACACATTCCTTTTAAAATTGTACTTCCAATAAGAACGTGGCAAAATGGGATGTTATTTTTATGTTGAGGTGATGTTGTCACAAGCTGCTGAATGTAACAGAAAAAGTAACATGTAATCTAATTTACTCTTAACTTATGTAGTTATTGACTTAACTAAGTTAATTTCAAATGAAGTAACAGTTACTTCTTCAAGGTAACTATGGCAATACTTGGTTATAAGGCCACACCAATATATTGGACTTGAAAATTCATTTCACTGTAGTAGTATTCTAAGGGCATAGAAGATCAAATAAAACATGTCCAGTTTTTGAACTCTGACTCTTCTGGGAACATTGTTGATTTGAATTAATAAATAAATCAACGTTTCAGTCGAGGATCACACATGAATGTGAGGAACAGGTAAAAAAAACTTGCTTGGTTATTTGAAACATACAGTCTTACTGCTAGTATGTGGGGAAAAAAAAAGATTTAATCCCTAAAATGATGCTGGTCATTAACTCATTCACTCCCAACCATTTTCACTTAAGTGTTTTCCTGCATTTTGACTGATTTTTCAAGGCCCGCGAAATATTATGTTCTATTGCTATAAAAATATGTAACATACCAAAAGAGAGATTAGAGTCTCTTCTTTTATCAGGGAAAAAAAAAGTATGTTCCTTTCTGTTGCCGCTGTGCAGCAATTAGCAATAGAACATAGCTAAGTTTCATCGTTTTTCACAATTCTGCTTGGAGCTGTGGGGAAATCAGCTTGTTTTAACATGGCGTGGTTGATCTCTTATACTCTGCTGCCACTCAACCATTTTCTGCAGTAGAGAGACTGCATCAAAGCTTTCTCTATGCTCTGGCACAAAAACGTATAAGTACGTCTTTGGGACACTTAAAACATTTAAAATATGACGTATTTATACGTTTTTGGGAGCTAATGAGTTAAAAAATATGAATAAATAAATAGTGATCATGACTTGCCCCTATTAACCTGACCCCACCATTAACAGTTTTACATCTTTACTTACAACTAACTTTACCAGAGTATTTCAACATTTTATTCAAATGAATGAATTAAAAAATAATAATAATGTATGTACCCAACAATAGACCTACAACAAATTTAGAACAATATTAAATAACATTACTAAAAAAGTGACCCATTGGGAGTAATTAAGACACCTTAATAGATAATCTGTCATGTCTCGGGTCATGGCAGGTTTAAGTTTGAGTTCATGACCTGTTAAGTTGGGTTCACTGGTAACCACAGCTGCCAGTTTTTTATCGTAAAAACAACTGATTTTTTTTTTTTTATGTATTATTATTTATTTTTTTACAGTGTATGGAGAGAAAACTGCAACTCCAAGACATAATTGATTTTTCTAAAGGTCACTGCATACCAAACTGAACCAAAAATCGTGAGTACAAAACCGAACACCAAACCTACCGTGGATTTTGTGAACCATTCCACCCCTAATAGGTATAGAAATCTAATACTAATTCTTTGACTGCCAAAGACGTTTAATGATGATTAGTAAAATTCCAATGAATCGAATGCGATCTTTCATTGAGTAGCCACATTGTATATGTAGTAAAGGCAAACAATATTCTTTTTGCCTTGAAAGATGAGTTAAAATGCTCAAAAGCGGCTGGCACTGTGGATTTTTTTGTTTTGTTTTTATAACGCCTGGAAGTCAAAGAGCTAATTTGGTTCAAGTCAAATTGATGGGTTGGTTACATGCTAAGCTAGCTCTCTTGTGCCATATTGTCTTTGTCATGATGGTGTCATGAAGGGGTGATGTTTGAGTGATGTTTTCCCTCATGAGATGTTTATGTTTTATGTGGCCATCATCAAGTTTCACCTGAAGTGATGTTTGAGTTCATGTCCTGTGTGTGTTCTTTGTCGGGTTATTGTCCACCTGTTCCTGTGTACAGCGTCTCTGATACCTCTCGATGTAAATAAATAGATCAAATCTTATTTGTGTTTGCGCCTTTGGGATCCAAACCCTTCAGCACACGACAGTTTTCTGGTCATTATGGAAATAAATAAATATGTTTCAATGTATTTCGTCTGTTGGAATTTTTGGCCCACCCAAAGTAGTTAATTATTGTTGTTACATTTTGCTTTTGGCAACGGCTTCATTAGACATTATTCACAGCTGTTTACTTCATTCCATTATGTACATTTAGAATCCATAAAAGCCCTAAAAAATGTAGCTGGGAATAAAACAGCAATACCCCACTTAGTGCACGGTTTAGCATTAAGTTAGAGAGTTGTTGATGTCACAGCATGCTATGACGACATGTAGTTGAAAACAGTCATCCATTCTATCAGCACTCGAAGCAAAATGCTTTGTTCTACACTTCTTGCGCTGCTGGTGAGCTGCTGGTAATTGATCTGGCAGCATTACTAACCATCTGGGCTTGGGTCTCTTCAAACACAGTAGAAAAGACTTAGCCTGTGTTTACGCAGATATATTTGGATGGCCGAAACGCATCTGGAAGGCCAATGGGCACACAATCAAGCCTTTCTCAGTAGTGCTCACCCAGTTTGTAAACAATACATCAACTTTAGCATCAACGAGTTTAATGCCACAGGGTAATGTATACAGTAGCTATGCTTAGAAAATATATATTGCCCAAAGTGTATTATTTTCAATTCTATTTCCTCACTATATCAAACCTTTTATAAGTAAAAGTGGGAATTTTCACCATTCCAGTTTGAGGGATTGAGAACAGAAAAAAAAAAATGTCTCTCTGGGAAAGACGTTATATCTTTACACTAGTTGATCAGCAAGAAGAAAAGAGTTTGTGCTACAAAACTTGTCCAACCATACTTCCCTCCACACCTACATAAAATCTGAATGAAAAATATGGAAATGGGCATGTGCTACGGAGTTGCTTGCTGCGTCGATGTCGGCCAATCAGGTGACAGTGACCTCACTCAGCCCCAGAAGACCGGTACTGCAGAACCACCTCCGAGATGGTTCTAAATGGCGGTTCCATCGTAAACACTCGGCTCCGAAAAAGTCACATGCAAACACCAACGCCATCCGGGGCCGACCAAAGCTGACTTGGTGTGGAACCGGTCAAATATATATAAATATATATATATATATATATATATATATATATATATATATATATATATATATATATATATATATATATATATATATATATATATATATATATATATATATTTATTTATTTATTTATTTATTTATTTATTAGGGGTGTGAATTGCCTAGTACCTGACGATTTGATTCAATACCGATTAATCCCGGTACGGATTTATACGTCGATTGTTGAGATTTTTTTTTTTTTTTACTCAAATTTAGAAAATACTAATCAGTAATCTTGTACACTGTAAGATTTGTATGAAAATGTATTATTTATCTGAAACTTCAGCCTGATAACTGTGAGCCACTGTATTTAACAGACAGTTTCATATTTGAACAGCATTGAAATAAAATATTAAGGCTTAATGTTCCATTAGTATAAAATTTTTCCATGCTTAAGGTGTGAACTCTAACCATAAGTAAGACGTTTTGTTGAATATTTTTCCATAAAAAATGGGTATTTAAAAATCGATTCTGCCACCTATTGAATCAATTCGAGAATTGCATCCTGTAATATCGCGATATAGTGCTGAATCGTTTTTTTTTAATAACACTCCATACATACATATATATATATATATATATGCGGACCCGTCGCCATGGGCGGGCCTTGGGGGTCCTTGCCCGCCCTGTCAGTCAGCCGTGCCCGCCCTAGCAAGATGACTCACCAACTATTCGTCCTATCAGTCACGTAAACTTGCGCCTTCTGTTTTAAGTCAAGCATGGCGTGCCAGCCAACCACATACCTCCTTTCAAGTTTGGCTTTGATTGACAACTAAGGCTAGCCAATTACAATCCGGATCACGAGGGCTGGGGTGGGGTGGGGGGGATGACGCGCGCTCTGCAGACGTGCCTTAGCCAAATCTACTTCCGGGTAGAGAGTGCGCATTTGCCGGCTGGCGCTGGCATAAAGACTGAGCAGTGAGCAGTCGTGCCGCTTTAATGGGAGCCACCAAACGCCAAACTTCGATCCAGGATGACACAGTTGACGTCAATGGGAATCCTGAGTCCACTGGTTACGTTTACAAGTGAGTGGCAAACTTTTATTTTAATTAGTCAAGCCACACAGCACGGATGAATTGTAGCAATACACAGTATGCGGTTAACAGACCCAAGCAGTCACACATACACAACAACAACTAAGGAGCATAAAATTATTTATCACTAAAGCAGTTGCAGTACAATGTGAGTTGAATTCTCTTTTTTTATTGCCAAGTTTGTTCATGTTGATGACTGTCACTAAGTTCTAATTTAAAAAAAACAGCACTTTACGCATCCTTTTGGATTGATATTCTGCTTAGTTTTTTACTGAACCCATATGTTGTTTCTGTATATCATCGACATAACTCAACCTTATTTCTAAATCACTTTAAAACATCAATTGCTGCATACAAAGTGCTGTGCATGGAATAGAAATTAGTCTTTTAGTAGACACAAGGGGAATAAAATAACACAAAATAAAATTAATTAGAGTAAATATAAGTAGATAAGTATACACGCAAATAAAATACTAAAAATCTGTACAAGTATATAAATAAAATAACACAAAATACAGAAGGCACCATAAAAAAAGTAAAATGATGTGAAGTCTCATGCTGAGTCAAAGATCAAAGAATAGAGATGTCTGGCAAAAATGATATCCATATCGTACAGCCCTATTCCAACATGCAAATGAAGGCAACTGCTAGCCAATTCCAGATAGAAGGGGCTGGGTCACAGAGTCATTCATTCGGACATAGTTGTTTACAGAAGTGAAGAGTGGATTTGTTTCAAATGAACTTTTGAGTTGAATAAATGCAAAATGAACTACACATTTTTTTCAGTTTGTCTTTTAGATTTCAGATTTCCGCTTTTAAGTGACAGAAGATATTTCTGAGCACTTTTGCAGTTGTCACAATGCCGCTGTTCAAACTGATGAACATTAGATTAGGTTGATAAAATGTGTCCCCCCCCAAAAAAAAGGTAATGCCCCCCCCCACAATTTCTTTCTGGTGACGGGTCTGTATATATGCATGTGTTGTGTGTGTGTGGCTTGATTGATTAAAATAAAGGTTTTCCCACTCACTTGAACATGTGATCGTGTGAACATTATAACGTGAGGACTCACAGGAATTCCAGCGATGTGTCAGCCTGGACGAGACGTGTTGGCGGCTCCCATTGCAATACGACCCAGCTTGTTACATAAAAATGACGTCCGCGGTAATTTGGCAGGCGGGCGAGCACATTCTGGCTACCGCGGAAGTAGATTCGTATGTCAAAGGACCCGCGTCTGACCGCCCCCACCCCCATCCCGATCGCCATTGGCTAACTTTAGCTGTCAATCGACAAACGTGAGAGGAAGTTACTTCACGTGACACCCAGCGACTCATTTTATTGGCTACAAGCAACTTCCTTGTCACTTGTCAACCTACGGGAGCCGCCGTGGTCCAAAAATGGCAAAGATGCCGTTTGCTGCATTTCGTGTAAGAATTGAGCATTATTTTTACGGGACTGTACGGGACATAACCATTTAGCCCAAACATACGGGACAGTTGGCAACCCTAATTGACATGCTAATTTCAATTGCTTTCTTGAGTTGCTTCTGTAAATAATCAGTTTTGTGTGAAACCAATTCCCGCTCTTCCTGATTCCATTCATGTACTTTGAACTGGTCTACAATCACCAGTGGCTTTGATGCAGAGTGACTTTTTAATATAGTCACTATTTCCCGATAAGATTTGTTTCCTGGCTTGTCAGGCTGAACAAGACTATGCAGTAGGTTGAATATTTTCCCTCCCAAAATGCTTAAAAAAAACATTGGTACGACAAAGTCCCATTCAATCTTGTTAGCAAAGATAAATTACTCAAACCTTTCAGTGTACGAAGACCATTGTTCTCCATGCACATCAGATGTTCCCAAATGTCTTCAGCAAGTAGCCCTGCGCTAACCTTCTATTTCTACCACAGATAATTCTCCACCTCTCGGCCGCACAGCGCTGGCTAGGTTTGGCAGTTAGCTTACACTACCAAATGGTTAGCTACGATGTTGCATCGCACACTTGTGAAAAACTCTTTTTGCCAAATAGAATAAGAAGCCGCACCTCATTGCCTGTTTGCTAAATACTTGTCTATGAATAGATAACAAAGAATAAAAACACAGAAGACGGTGTTGTGTGTGGTGGTAATAAAAAAGAGAGACATACGTTTTCCAGAACGTAGCGTTTACTCCCGGGTAAGCAACAGGAAGTGCCGAACAAAACAAAACGTCCTCCGCATTCGAGTTGGGTTAATCTTAAATTACTAATTTTCCAGAATATTCAACAGACGGGAAGTCATTGCACCTTTGCTTGTATTGCTGTTCAATTTATGACAACATCCTTACGTCATCACAGGGATTACGCAGGGGACATTGAGGTGTTTTACCAACAGACAACATCAGCAATCAATACACAACGTAGAGCATAATGTGTCTTGTGGCATAAGAAAAGAAACACCCCCCCACTCTAAGATCTATGCAGCAGGCTGCCGTGGTCTGGCTGCTCTCTCTGCCCACCCTGCCAGCTGGAATGCTAATCGCGGGAACAGCATGCAGCTAGATTCGGCTTTAGCCCCGTTGTCTGGACACAAAACAGTACTAAGCTCTATTTTTCACTATGCTGGAGTGTCACACCCTTGTTTGCTGGTTCCATCTGTCCTCTCCGACTCGCTGGTCCTTTATTGATATTACAACAAATAAAATTTCCCTATACTTTACTTGTTGAAGACAAACATCCAAATCCAATGAGCTATTTACCATACATGCAGACTCAAATATGTTTTTTCATGCGCCGAACATTTTTTTTTGTGGTGTGATCATTACATAAAATTTCAGTTCACAGATTATCTTTAAGTCATTCACTGCCATTGACGGAAAAATACGTCAAATGATGCATTTTTGCTGGGCTGGCAGTGAATGTGTTAATATGATCCATTGAAAGCCTCTGAAAATTCATCGTCAATAACATCTAATTCCGTCATGATTAGATTGAATCATTATGGAATGTGTATAAAAAAACAACAAAACAAAGTATCCTTACATGGTAATATCATACCAAACTAGGATGGCCAGGTGTCCTGATTTAGGGAGGACCGTCCTACTTTTCAGTGATGTGTCCTAAGCAGAACACTGGTTTGTCCTCCTTTTTAAAGAAAATGAGCCGCGATTGAGTTTATGTAACCCAGTGCTTCTCAATTATTTTCTGTCATGCCCCCCCTAGTAAGAAGAAAACATCTCGCGGAGGCGGAGTGTTGAAGCACGGAGCCAAAGGCTGTCGTTTTATTGACATGAGCTTCTGAGGTCTTAAAAGCAACTCCCCATTCAGCTAGAAGCTAACAGGCTAACTCCCCTTTTCCACAAAACAAAACCTTCCCACCCGGAACTCTCCCTTCGTCCCAAACGTTCCGTGGGTGAATTATGTTCCCATCACTACAAGTTATTCATATAACGCTAGCAAAAAGAACATGCTAACAAGTTCACCAAACTATCAGTTTCACTCCAAATCACTAAATCCAATGAAATCCCCGGTGTCACTTTTAAACAACTCCCCCAACTCGGGAGGTAGACGATGCGCCGCTTCCTCTTCTACCGGCAATGTTGACCTTATCAACACAGGCCTAGAGCGCCCTCTTGCGGTTTAGTGTGAAAATAACATGTGAAATGATATAATAATGTGTTAATTTCACACATAAGTCGCACCCCCGGCCAAACTATGAAAAAAAATGCGACTTATAATCCGAAAAATACAGTACATTTTCTCACATTTCTGTCTTGTGTAAACATTCTAAATGTTCAAACCTTCATAAATTTTATAAAATTGGTACATTACTCTAAAAACAAAGAAAAGCATGCAAAATTGCACTAAAAAAACAAACAAAAAATCAGCAAAAAAGCGAGGCCGTGAAAATTTAACCATGTCATTGCGAGGAACCACTTACTAATTTTTTTTTTTACAATGTGCCCTCCTTTTTGACCTTATGAAGGGCCAACCTATACCAAAGTGAACAGAACTAACTGCACCTTGTTGGAATAAGGATTGCTGTCTGAAGTCTCTTTTCAGTGCGGGGTACCTATTCATCTCAACAAGGCTCAATGACCGACCAATTAGCACTTTTCGACTGGAAACCACTGATGGTTACTCACTGCATGGTCCAAAGGGATGCAAAGAGGCTCTTTTTGGATCATCCATTCCCAAAGCCAAGATCTCGTGAAAAGAATGTGGCAGTATGTACAGAAGAAAGCCACCTTCGGAATTTCGTCCCAAGGAAATAATTGGGTTTCACAGTACCGATAAGGCGCTCATGTTTGATTCACCGATTAGGCAGGATACGTGGTTACAATTAAAATGAAAATCATTTTATAATAAACAATAAAAATAATAATAATAACTAGAGCTGCGAGCAGCTATAAAGGGCCCTCGCAACCCGGGCCACGTTGGGGTATATGCAAGTCGGGGGACTTGCACGTTGGGGTACTGTTAAATAGACAAGGACCATGGAAAATAGAAATGCATTTGCCGTGCCTTGTGTGTAAAAAGGTGCAGTAAAAGGCCAAAAATGATGCACAATTCCCAAAATAAATTGTGTGTGCAAAGTTTCATGAAAAGTCGCTCGTTTGATATTCAAAACCAGCATCTGTTTATTTGAAAACATTGCATGGCACAGAGATGGTGTGTGATCAAATAAAAAGCTTTTTGATGACTCTTAATGTGGTGTCGCTGTGCAACACATATGTATTCATGACATAGTGAAGTATTGTGACAGTTTTGTAGGGTCCAGCAAACAGTAAATGTGTGACAGTTATTCAAGAAAAAATGTAGCTTTGAAGCAGGCTAACCAATGACATCATCTAAAGGGGAAAAAAGCACATGAGCAAGCATAGGTATAAGTAGAGGAGAAAAAGAGATGAAAGAAGTGCGAGAGATGGAACAGGAGAGGAATGCAGCTGTTTATGTATAGCTGTTGTAACAGGACAGATTAAATAACACTTTAACCTGGGGTTAACAGCGCCCTAGGACAGATAAACTCTTTAGTGTAAAAGTTTTCTGGGACAGATGAATCCCTTGGGGTCAAAGAGTTTGGGTTAGCACATAGTCTGTCTTAGGATAATGTAACCTCCATGGATGAATTAGTCCTAGGACGCTTTGACCTGCGGGCTAAAAGTTCAGGGGGGTTAACCTGTCCTGTTATATTGTGATCATCGTCTTCGTGCATGTCCTCAGTGGCTTCTTCTGTCTGTGTGGCAGCATTTGATACATCTGTAGAACAAAAAAGAATGAAGAATCATGTTAGATCTGTGAAGTTTGGTTGTCTTAGGTGTAGTTTACAGAACAGTCGTGTGCATATTTTTAGCATGGTAGTGTCTTAATACAAATGCATATTATGTAATGCACTGTATATGGATATTACAGACGTAATATTTGACGGTGATCTTATATTCATAGTTTTTGCCCGTTAATAAATAATATAGCTAGTAAGTAATAAGACACGCAAAAATGGTATAGTTGAATCCTCTGGGTCAAAAAGCAATGTTTTAGGATTGTGTGATGAAATGATGAATAAAAGTAAGGATACGACAGGTACATAAATGGTTATGTAAGTGTAAAATTTGGCATGGTGTGTCCAGATACATGCAGGATAAGTATAAAATATTATGGTGTGTGATTGATTTTTTCTTAGTAAAAATTAGTATTGTAAAGGTCATGTCACAGTATGTCCAAAAAAATTTTTTTTTTAAATCTATGGTATAGAAACATCATAATCAGGGGCAAAGACATAAACATAATAATAGTAATTAATAATGATAGAATTTAAATACAATCTTTTCCATGAATATGTCAGTTATTTTGAGAAGATACAGAAAAAAAAGAACTTTGAAGTGTCTATCAGTGGATGAAAGAGGGCAAGATCACAGCATAGCTACATGATATCAGTCACATTTGAAAGTAATCAAGTGTAGTATGTATTCACATTATATACATTGAGAAATTGAGGCTCAATAATCAGTCAGTGTTTTAGTTAACAGTCCAATGTTACCTTCAAGATATTCCTAACAGAAAAAAAGGAACGTGCATTAACAAAAAAATGTAAAAATGTCCATTGTCAAACATGTCATTCATTATACACAATGTGTAGGATGGGGATGCTTGCTGTGTTAGTGTTTGTGTGTCTTCCATGTCATATAGCTTACCATCACGGACAAATGCATCACATGCATCCTTTATATCCAATGCAGTCTGGAGTTCTTTCACAAGCTTGGTTTTGAAGTCTATCTGTTTTTCAAGTGCTCGATTGACTCGAGTCACATGGACTAGTTGGTTCATTTGGGAATGAAGATCAAGGCTGCGCTGGTATAAGTCGTTGCGACTGAAAGCATGATCAATGCATGCATACTGTAATGACAAAGCATTCAATGAAAATCAGTCATGTTAGATTCCATGATTCTAAATAGCAGAGGTAACGTGTTGGTGCAAAACGTTGTGGTCGTGTTGCATGTTACTCAATGGCTGTGTGTGTCAAAACGAGTTTATTTGAAAGAATATACAAATATATACACACGGACATATATATTTATACAGTATAACAGTACCGCATGTATTGGTTTTAAGGAAAGAGTTGAAAAGCAGTGTTCAGAAAAAAGCATAAGACGCACAAAGTACCATTTCACTACATGTAATAAGTTGTCAAGTAGACATGTGAATTAAGTGGTTAAGATAGTGGCTACTGTGCAAGTAAGCTTCAATTGTCTCTAAAAGGTTAGCATATGTGTTCTACATGATATCAATGGCTAGACGTGCTCGTGGAGAAACATTACAAACAGAAAAACACACTAAAGGTGCCTTTAACAAACCTGTTAATAAATGAGAACTTAATACATATATGTATGGCATACTGTATATGATTGAGAAAGTTGTCCTGTTTAGTTTATGTATTGTATACTTACGGAAAAAAGTTGGCAATCTTTGCGTATGGAGATGATTAGAGGGTCTTTATCAAAAGAGAATTTGCTTGGTGATTTGTTCATGTTCTGTAGAAAAGCAAAGGAGTAGAAATAAATACAGTATCATACTTCATAAACATACAAGAAATTTGTAGCTGTATTAACCATTGTTGGTATTTGAAGTGATAATTTAGGAATAGAAGTGTAGTGATTGCAGAATTTATAGAGTGCTTACCTTGTATGACTTTGTAGATGGAAATGTCTTTTGTTGAAAGAGCTCTTTGTTGTCTACTATATATGCAAGGACAAGCATAAGTAGGTGTGGTTATGAAGTACTTGACCATTGAAATAAAGCAGTGGTATCAAATGTATGGACCGTGGTTTGGCTCAGGCCTGCAAAGGGGTTTAATGTGGCACAAGAGATAATCTTGTAAGGTACAAAAAATAATAATAATATAATAGGTATGCCTCTGAGTTTTCACAAATCTAGGTCAAGTCAAGTCATCTTTAGTTATTTCGCGCTTGAATCATCCAATCGGAAATGCTCCATAAAAAATGTATAGAGGGTGCGATTTATTGCAAATTGCACAAGAAATCTCTAAAAATTCATGTTAATGACAAGTCTGATGTGTGTGCAAAGTTTCACGAGTTTTCACACATGTATAGATAAAAAAAAACAAAGCAGCACTTTACTTGGCAACCAATGCATCGCTATAGCAGCAGCGTGCGACAAAATAAAAAACTTTCGATAAATTTGCATCTTAAACATCTTAAGATGAAACACACCAAGTTTGAACACGGTCGGATGAATTTTGTAGGAGGAGTTAAAATATGACCCCTAAAAAAGGCCACAAAAAAAGGCTACAAATCCCATCATAAATCAAAATGGCGGACTTCCTGTTTGGTTTAGCACATGGTTCCAAGAGACTTTTTTGTACATCGTGGGCTCTTATGTATGCCTCTAAATTATAATAGCGCTAGGTGAAACGTACAACCGGGAATGCTTCGTTAAAGAGGAGTTTTTTAGCTCAAAATGTGATGCCCGGCCCCTACGGGACTTCCTGTTGGGTTTAGCACATGGCACCAAGAGACTTTTTTGTACATCGTGGGCTGTTACATTTGTCTCCAAATTTTCGTAGCTCTAGCTGCTTCGTACAACTGGGAATGCTTCATTAAGAAGGAATTTTTTCCTTTGCAAACTGTGCATGCCACGGCAACAGCGTGCGACAAAATAAAAAGCTTTCAATAACTTTTCATCTTCAACATCTTAAGATGAATCACACCAAGTTTGGAGATGATCGGATAAACTCTGTAGGAGGAGTTCGTTAAAATAAGACCCCTATGAAATGGCCCAAAAAATGGCAACACGTTCCAAAGTAAATCAAAATGGCGGACTTCCTGTTCGGTTTAGCATATGGTTCAAAAAGAGTTTTTTGTACCTTGAGGGCTGTTACATATGTCTTCAAATATTGGTAACTCTAGGTGAAATGTACAGCCGGGAATGCTTCATTAAGTTAGAATTTTGAAACACAAAATTTGATGCCTCGCCTCTGGCGGACTTCCTGTTAGGTTTAGCATATGGCACCAACAGGCTTTTTTGTAGATCATAGTCTGTTACATATGTGTACCAATTTTCGTAGCTCTAGATTAAACGTACCACCGGCAATGCTTCGTTAAGTAAGAATTTTGAAACTGTAAATTTGATGCCCCGCCACCGTCATATAGTATGTCAAAAACTTTAGATTTTTTACCATGATGTTGTCCCAGGTGTTGAGATGGTACAGCCCAAGTTTGAAGTCAATCGGGTTAACCGTGTAGGAGAAGCGGGCAAAAGTATGACCCCTGTAAATGTGCAAAAATGGGCCAAAATTGGACATTCAAATACTCATACCTCACTTCCTGTCTATTTTAGGGTACACATATCAAAGAGGTTTTTGTTCATCTGGATGTGCTACAGGTGCCACACAATTTTCGTAGCCATAGGACAATCGTAGCGGGACAGGGATCCGTTAAACCTATGTAGGTGGCGCTACAGAGCCATTTTTCTGTTATCATGTATGGCGACTTTAAAATATCAAATTTTTCGCCAGACCCGATCTGCGTGTAAAGTTTGGTGAGTTTTCGTTCATGTTTAGTGCCTCAAAAATGTGGTTGTTTGCGGAAAAGAATAATAACAAAGAAAAAGAAGAAGAAGAAGAACTAGAGCTGCGAGCAGCTATAAAGGGCCCTCGCAACCCGGGCCACGTTGGGGTATTTGCACGTCGGGGTACTGGCATGTTGGGGTACTGTCAAATAGGAAACCATCTAAATTTTAAACGTTTTTGCCATGCTTTGTGTTTGTAAAGTTTCATGGAAAGGCCAAAAATGATGCACAGTTAACAAAATAAAATCAAAATGGATTGGCACATGGCTATATAGAATACTTTTTGAATATATTAGGCATGCCTGCCAATATTCACACATCTAGCTGAATCATATAATCGGAAAGACTTCATAAAAATGTCTAGAGGGCGCTATTGAAGCATTTATTGCAAATTTAATAAGAAATCTCTGAAATATTCATGCTTATGACAAGCCTGATGTGTGTGTAAAGTTTCATGAGTTTTTGCACATGTTTAGACCCCCCCCAAAAAAAGCAGCATTTTACTTGGCAAACAATGCATCGCCATGAAACGGCGTGGGACAAAATAAATAACTTTCGATAACTTTGTATCTTAAACATCTTAAGATGAAGCACACCAAGTTTGAAGACAGTCGGATAAATTTTGTAGGAGGAGTTCGTTAAAATATGACCCCTAAAAAAGGCCACAAAAAATGGCTACAAATCCCAACGTAAATCAAAATGGCGGACTTCCTGTTTGTTTTGGAAGATGGTTCCAAGAGACTATTTTGTACATCGTGGGCTCTTATGTATGCCTCTAAATTATCATAGCGCTAGGTGAAACGTACAACCGGGAATGCTTCGTTAAAGAGGAGTTTTTTACCTCAAAATGTGATGACCGGCCCTTACGGGACTTCCTGTTGGGTTTAGCACATGGCACCAAGAGACTTTTTTGTACATTGTGGGCTGTTAAATTTGTCTCCAAATTTTCGTAGCTCTCGCTGCTTCGTACAACTGTGAATGCTTCATTAAGAGGGAATTTTTTCCTTTGCAAACTGTGCATGCCACGGCAACAGCGTGCGACGAAATAAAAAGCTTTCAATAACTTTTCATCTTCAACATTTTAAGATGAATCACACCAAGTTTGGAGATGATCGGATAAACTCTGTAGGAGGAGTTCGTTAAAATAAGACCCCTATGAAATGGCCCAAAAAATGGCAACACGTTCCAAAGTAAATCAAAATGGCGGACTTCCTGTTCGGTTTAGCATATGGTTCAAAAAGAGTTTTTTGTACCTTGAGGGCTGTTACATATGTCTTCAAATGTTGGTAACTCTAGGTGAAATGTACAGCCGGGAATGCTTCATTAAATAAGAATTTTGAAACACAAAATTTGATGCCTCGCCTCTGGCGGACTTCCTGTTAGGTTTAGCATATGGTTCAAAAAGAGTTTTTTGTAGATCATAGTCTGTTACATATGTGTACCAATTTTCGTGGCTCTCAATTAAACGTACCACGGCAATGCTTTGTTAAGTAAGAATTTTGAAACTGTAAATTTGATGCCCAGCCACCGTCATATAGTATGTCAAAAACTTTAGATTTTTTACCATGATGTTGTCCCAGGTCTTGAGATGGTACAGCCCAAGTTTGAAGTCAATCGGGTTAACCGTGTAGGAGAAGCGGGCAAAAGTATGACCCCTGTAAATGTGCAAAAATGGGCCAAAATTGGACATTCAAATACTCATACCTCACTTCCTGTCTATTTTAGGGTACACATATCAAAGAGGTTTTTGTTCATCTGGATGTGCTACAGGTGCCACACAATTTTCGTAGCCATAGGACAATCGTAGCGGGACAGGGATCCGTTAAACCTATGTAGGTGGCGCTACAGAGCCATTTTTCTGTTATCACGTATGGCGACTTTAAAATATCAAATTTTTCGCCAGGCCCGATCTCCGTGTAAAGTTTGGTGAGTTTTCGTTCATGTTTAGTGCCTCAAAAATGTGGTTGTTTGCGGAAAAGAATAATAACAAAGAAAAAGAAGAAGAAGAATAATAACTAGAGCTGCGAGCAGCTATAAAGGGCCCTCGCAACCTGGGTCACGTTGGGGTACTTGCACGTCGGGGTACTGGCACGTTGGGGTACTGTCAAATCGGACAAGGACCATCTAAAATGTTTTTGACAAGCTTTGTGAGTGCAAAAGGCCAAAGATGGTGTGCAATTCCCAAAATAAATTCAAAATGGCGGACTTCCTTTTAGGTTTAGCATACGGCTACAGAATACTTTTTGTAGGTCTTAAGCTAATAGGTATGCCTCCCAGTTTTCACAAATCTAGGTCAAGTCATCTTTAGTTGTGTATCGCTTGAATCATACAATTGGAAATGCTCCATAAAAATGCATAGAGGGCGCTATTGAGCACAACGTTGGGTTACTTGCACGTCAGGGTACTGGCACGTTGGGGTACTGTTACATGGAACAAGGACCATTTAAAATGTTAGTTTTTCCATGCCTTGTTTGTGCAAAGTTTAATGAAAGAGGCCAAAAATTATGTATAATTCCCAAAATAAAATCAAAATAGCGGACTTCCTCTTTGGTTTGGCAAATGGCTACATAATACTTTTTTGTAGGTATTAGGCTGATAGGGGTCTGTCCTAATTTTCACAAATCTAGCAGAATCATACAATCGGAAATACTTCATAAAAATGTCTAGAGGGCGCTATTTATTGCAAATTGCACAATAAATCTCTAAAAATTCATGTTCATGACAAGTCTGATGTGTTTGCAAAGTTTCATGAGTTTTCACACATGTATCGATAAAAAAAAGCAGCACTTTACTTGGCAAACAATGCATCGCTATAGCAGCAGCGTGCGACAAAATAAAAAACTTTCGATAACTTTGCATCTTAAACATCTTAAGATGAAACACACCAAGTTTGAAGACGGTCGGATGAACTTTGTACGAGGAGTTCGTTAAAATATGACCCCTGAAAAAGGCCACAAAAAATGGCAACAAATCCCATCGTAAATCAAAATGGCGGACTTCCTGTTTGGTTTAGCACATGGTTCCAAGAGACTTTTTTGTACATCGTGGGCTCTTATGAATGCCTGCAAATTATCATCGCGCTAGGTGAAACGTACAACCGGGAATGCTTCGTTAAAGAGGAGTTTTCTAGCTCAAAATGTGATGCCCGGCACCTGGGGGACTTCCTGTTGGGTTTAGCACATGGCACCAAGAGACTTTTTTGTACATTGTGGGCTGTTACATATGTCTACAAATTTTTGTAGCTCTAGCTACTTCGTACAACTGGGAATGCTTCATTAAGAAGGATTTTTTTCCTTTGCAAAAAGTGCATGCCACGACAACAGCGTGCGACGAAATAAAGAGCTTTCAATAACTTTTCATCCTCAACATCTTAAGATGAGTCACACCAAGTTTGAAGATGATCGGATAAACTCAGTAGGAGGAGTTCGATAAAATAAGACCCCTACGAAATGGCCCAAAAAATGGCAACACATTCCAAAGTAAATCAAAATGGCGGACGTCCTGTTAGGTTTAGCATATGGTTAAAAAATAGTTTTTTGTACCTCGAGGGCTGTTATATACCTCTACAAATTTTGGTAACTCTAGGTGAAACGTACAGCCGGGTATGCTTTGTTAAAGAGGAGTTTTTTAGCTCAAAATGTGATGCCCGGCCCCTGGGGGACTTCCTGTTGGGTTTAGCACAGGGCACCAAGAGACTTTTTTTGTACATCTTGGGCTGTTACATATGTCTACAAATTTTCGTAGCTCTCGCTGCTTCGTACAAATGGGAATGCTTCTTTAAGGATATTTTTTTTCCTTTGCAAACAGTGCATGCCATGACAACAGCGTGCGACGAAATACAAAGCTTTCAATAACTTTTCATCTTCAACATCTTAAGATGAATCACACCAAGTTTGAAGATGATCGGATAAACACTGTAGGAGGAGTTCGTTAAAATAAGACCCCAATGAAATGGCCAAAAAAATGGCAACACGTTCCAAAATAAATCAAAATGGCGGACTTCCTGTGAGGTTTAGCATATGGTTCAAAAAGAGTTTTTTGTAGGTCATAGCCTGTTACATATGTGTACCAATTTTCGTAGCTCTAGATTAAACGTACAACCGGCAATGCTTCGTGAAGTAAGAATTTTTAAACTCTAAATTTGATGCGTCGCCGCCGTCATATAGTATATCAAAAACTTTAGATTTTTTACAATGATGTTGTCCCAGGTGTTGAGATGGTCCATCCCAAGTTTGAAGTCAATCGGGTTAACCGTGTAGGAGAAGCGGGCAAAAGTATGACCCCTGTAAATGTGCAAAACTGGGCCAAAATTGGACATTCAGATGATCATACCTCACCTTCTGTCTATTTTAGGGTACACACATCAAAGAGGTTTTTGTTCATCTGGATGTGCTACGGGTGCCACACAATTTTCGTCGCCATAGGACAATCGTAGCGGGACAGGGATCCGTTTAACCTATGTAGGTGGCGCTATGGAGCCATTTTTCTGTTATCATGTATGGCGACTTTAAAATATCAAATTTTTCGCCAGGCCTGATGTGCGTGTAAAGTTTGGTGAGTTTTCGTTCACGTTTAGCGTCTCAAAAATGCGATTGTTTGCGGAGAAGAATAATAATAAGAATAACTAGAGCTGCGAGCAGCTATAAAGGGCCCTCGCAACCCGGGCCACGTTGGGGTACTTGCACGTCGGGGTACTGGCACGTTGGGGTACTGTCAAATAGGACAAGGACCATCTAAAATGTTTTTGACAAGCCTTGTGTGTGCAAAGTTTAATCAAAACACAAAATATGGTGTGCAATTCCCAAAATAAATTCAAAATGGTGGACTTCCTTTTAGGTTTAGCATACGGCTACAGAATACCTTTTGTAGGTCTTAAGCTAATAGGTATGCCTCCCAGTTTTCATAAATCTTGGTCAAGTCATCTTTAGTTGTGTATCGCTTGAATCATACAATTGGAAATGCTCCATAAAAATGCATAGAGGGCGCTATTGAGCACAACGTTGGGTTACTTGCACGTCAGGGTACTGGCACGTTGGGGTACTGTTACATGGAACAAGGACCATTTAAAATGTTAGTTTTTTCCATGCCTTGTCTGTGCAAAGTTTAATGAAAAAGGCCAAAAATGATGTATAATTCCCAAAATAAAATCAAAATAGCGGACTTCCTCTTTGGTTTGGCAAATGGCTACATAATACTTTTTTGTAGGTCTAGCATAATCATACAATCGGAAATGCTTCATAAAAATGTCTAGAGGGCGCTATTTATTGCAAATTGCACAATAAATCTCTGAAAAATTCATGTTCATGACAAGTCTGATGTGTTTGCAAAGTTTCATGAGTTTTCATGTGTATAAAAAAAAAAAAAGCAGCACTTGACAACTGTTACATGGAACAAGGACCATTTAAAATGTTAGTTTTTTCCATGCCTTGTCTGTGCAAAGTTTAATGAAAAAGGCCAAAAATGATGTATAATTCCCAAAATAAAATCAAAATAGCGGACTTCCTCTTTGGTTTGGCAAAGGGCTACATAATACTTTTTTGTAGGTATAGCATAATCATACAATCGGAAATGCTTCATAAAAATGTCTAGAGGGCGCTATTTATTGCAAATTGCACAATAAATCTCTGAAAATTCATGTTCATGACAAGTCTGATGTGTTTGCAAAGTTTCATGAGTTTTCATGTGTATAAAAAAAAAAAAAGCAGCACTTGACAAACAATGAAAAACAATGAAAAATTGCTATGGCAACAGCGTGTTACAAAATAAAAAACTTTCGATTACTTTGCATCTTAAACATCTTAAGATGAAACACACCAAGTTTGAAGACAGTCGGACAAATTTTGTAGGAGGGGTTCGTTAAAATATGACCCCTGAAAAAGGCCACAAAAAATGGCAACAAATCCCATCATAAATCAAAATGGCAGACTTCCTGTTTGGTTTAGCACATGGTTCCAAGAGACTTTTTTGTACATCATGGGCTCTTATGTATGCCTGCAAATTATCATAGCGCTAGGTGAAACGTACAACCGGGAATGCTTCGTTAAAGAGGAGTTTTTTAGCTCAAAATGTGATGCCCGGCCCCTGGGGGACTTCCTGTTAGGTTAAGCACATGGCACCAAGAGACTTTTTTGTACATCCTGGACTGTTACATATGTCTACAATTTTTCGTCGCTCTAGCTGCTTCGTACAACTGGGAATGCTTCATTAATAAGATTTTTTTTCCTTTGCAAAAAGTGCATGCCACGACAACAGCGTGTGACGAAATAAAAAACATTCAATAACTTTTCATTTTCAACATCTTAAGATGAATCACACCAAGTTTGAAGATGATCGCATAAACTCTGTAGGAGGAGTTTGTTAAAATATGACCCCTATGAAATGGCCAAAAAAAATGGCAACACATTCCAAATTAAATCAAAATGGCGGACGTCCTGTTAGGTTTAGCATATGGTTCAAAAAGAGTTTTTTGTACCTCGAGGGCTGTTATATACCTCTACAAATTTTGGTAACTCTATGTGAAACGTACAGCCGGGTATGCTTTGTTAAAGAGGAGTTTTTTAGCTCAAAATGTGATGCCCGGCCCCTGGGGGACTTCCTGTTGGGTTTAGCACAGGGCACCAAGAGACTTTTTTGTACATCTTGGGCTGTTACATATGTCTACAAATTTTCGTAGCTCTCGCTGCTTCGTACAAATGGGAATGCTTCTTTAAGGATATTTTTTTTCCTTTAAAAACAGTGCATGCCATGACAACAGTGTGCGACGAAATACAAAGCTTTCAATAACTTTTCATCTTCAACATCTTAAGATGAATCACACCAAGTTTGAAGATGATCGGATAAACACTGTAGGAGGAGTTCGTTAAAATAAGACCCCAATGAAATGGCCAAAAAAATGGCAACACGTTCCAAAATAAATCAAAATGGTGGACTTCCTGTTAGGTTTAGCATATGGTTCAAAAAGAGTTTTTTGTAGGTCATAGCCTGTTACATATGTGTACCAATTTTCGTAGCTCTAGATTAAACGTACAACCGGCAATGCTTCGTGAAGTAAGAATTTTTAAACTCTAAATTTGATGCGCCGCCGCCGTCATATAGTATATCAAAAACTTTTCATTTTTCACAATGATGTTGTCCCAGGTGTTGAAATGGTACATCCCAAGTTTGAAGTCAATCGGGTTAACCGTGTAGGAGAAGCGGGCAAAAGTATGACCCCTGTAAATGTGCAAAAATTGGCAAAAAATTGACATTTAAATACTCATACCTCACTTTCTGTCTATTTTAGGGTACACACTTCAAAGAGGTTTTTGTTCATTGGGATGTGCTACAGGTGCCACACAATTTTCATAGCCGTCGGACAATCGTAGCGGGACAGGGATCCGTTTAACCTATGTAGGGGGCGCTAAGGAGCCATTTTTCTGTTATCATGTATGGCGACTTTAAAATATCAAATTTTTCGCCAGGCCTGATGTGCGTGTAAAGTTTGGTGAGTTTTCGTTCACGTTTAGTGTCTCAAAAATGCGATTGTTTGCGGAGAAGAAAAAGAAGAATAACTAGAGCTGCGAGCAGCTATAAAGGGCCCTCGCAACCCGGACCACGTTGGGGTACTTGCACGTCGGGGTACTGGCACGTTGGGGTACTGTCAAATAGGACAAGGACCATCTAAAATGTTTTTGACAAGCCTTGTATGTGCAAAGTTTAATCAAAACGCAAAATATGGTGTGCAATTCCCAAAATAAATTCAAAATGGCGGACTTCCTTTTAGGTTTAGCATACGGCTACAGAATACTTTTTGTAGGTCTTAAGCTAATAGGTATGCCTCCCAGTTTTCACAAATCTAGGTCAAGTCATCTTTAGTTGTGTATCGCTTGAATCATACAATTGGAAATGCTCCATAAAAATGCATAGGGGGCGCTATTGAGCACAACGTTGGGTTACTTGCACGTCAGGGTACTGGCACGTTGGGGTACTGTTACATGGAACAAGGACCATTTAAAATGTTAGTTTTTTCCATGCCTTGTCTGTGCAAAGTTTAAAGAAAGAGGCCAAAAATGATGTATAATTCCCAAAATAAAATCAAAATAGCGGACTTCCTCTTTGGTTTGGCAAATGGCTACATAATACTTTTTTGTAGGTATTAGGCTGATAGGGGTCTGTCCTAATTTTCACAAATCTAGCAGAATCATACAATCGGAAATACTTCATAAAAATGTCTAGAGGGCGCTATTTATTGCAAATTGCACAATAAATCTCTAAAAATTCATGTTCATGACAAGTCTGATGTGTTTGCAAAGTTTCATAAGTTTTCACACATGTATAGATAAAAAAACAAAGCAGCACTTCACTTGGCAAACTGCATCGCTATAGCAGCAGCGTGCGACAAAATAAAAAACTTTTGATAACTTTGCATCTTAAACATCTTAAGATGAAACACACCAAGTTTGAAGACGGTCGGATGAACTTTGTACGAGGAGTTCGTTAAAATATGACAACTGAAAAAGGCCACAAAAAATGGCAACAAATCCCATCGTAAATCAAAATGGCAGACTTCCTGTTTGGTTTATCACATGGTTCCAAGAGACTTTTTTGTACATCGTGGGCTCTTATGTATGCCTGCAAATTATCATCGCGCTAGGTGAAACGTACAACCGGGAATGCTTCGTTAAAGAGGAGTTTTCTAGCTCAAAATGTGATGCCCGGCCCCTGGGGGACTTCCTGTTGGGTTTAGCACATGGCACCAAGAGACTTTTTTGTACACTGTGGGCTGTTACATATGTCTACAATTTTTTGTAGCTCTAGCTACTTCGTACAACTGGGAATGCTTCAGTAAGAGGGATTTTTTTCCTTTGCAAAAAGTGCATGCCACGACAACAGCGTGCGACGAAATAAAGAGCTTTCAATAACTTTTCATCCTCAACATCTTAAGATGAGTCACACCAAGTTTGAAGATGATCGGATAAACTCTGTAGGAGGAGTTCGTTAAAATATGACCCCTATGAAATGGCCCAAAAAATGGCAACACATTCCAAAGTAAATAAAAATGGCGGACATCCTGTTAGGTTTAGCATATGGTTCAAAAAGAGTTTTTTGTACCTCGAGGGCTGTTATATACCTCTACAAATTTTGGTAACTCTAGGTGAAACGTACAGCCGGGTATGCTTTGTTAAAGAGGAGTTTTTTAGCTTAAAATGTGATGCCCGGCCCCTGGGGGACTTCCTGTTGGGTTTAGCACAGGGCACCAAGAGACTTTTTTGTACATCTTGGGCTGTTACATATGTCTACAAATTTTCGTAGCTCTAGCTGCTTCGTACAACTGGCAATGCTTCTTTCAGGATATTTTTTTTCCTTTGCAAACAGTGCATGCCATGACAACAGCGTGCGACGAAATACAAAGCTTTCAATAAATTTTCATCTTCAACATCTTAAGATGAATCACACCAAGTTTGAAGATGATCGGATAAACACTGTAGGAGGAGTTCGTTAAAATAAGACCCCAATGAAATGGCCAAAAAAATGGCAACACGTTCCAAAATAAATCAAAATGGCGGACTTCCTGTGAGGTTTAGCATATGGTTCAAAAAGAGTTTTTTGTAGGTCATAGCCTGTTACATATGTGTACAAATTTTCGTAGCTCTAGATTAAACGTACAACCGGCAATGCTTCATGAAGTAAGAATTTTTAAACTCTAAATTTGATGCGTCGCCGACGTCATATAGTATATCAAAAACTTTAGATTTTTTACAATGATGTTGTCCCAGGTGTTGAGATGGTCCATCCCAAGTTTGAAGTTAATCGGGTTAACCGTGTAGGAGAAGCGGGCAAAAGTATGACCCCTGTAAATGTGCAAAACTGGGCCAAAATTGGACAGTCAGATGACCATACCTCACTTTCTGTCTATTTTAGGGTACACACATCAAAGAGGTTTTTGTTCATCTGGATGTGCTACGGGTGCCACACAATTTTCGTCGCCATAGGACAATCGTAGCGGGACAGGGATCCGTTTAACCTATGTAGGTGGCGCTATGGAGCCATTTTTCTGTTATCATGTATGGCGACTTTAAAATATCAAATTTTTCGCCAGGCCTGATGTGCGTGTAAAGTTTGGTGAGTTTTCGTTCACGTTTAGCGTCTCAAAAATGCGATTGTTTGCGGAGAAGAATAATAATAAGAATAATAATAATAAGAAGAATTCCTACAAAAACAATAGGGCCTCGCAGCGGCACCGCCGCCGCCGCTGCTCGGGCCCTAATAAGAAGAATTCCTACAAAAACAATAGGGCCTCGCAGCGGCACCGCCGCCGCCGCTGCTCGGGCCCTAATAATAACTAGAGCTGCGAGCAGCTATAAAGGGCCCTCGCAACCCGGGCCACGTTGGGGTACTTGCACGTCGGGGTACTGGCACGTTGGGGTACTGTCAAATAGGACAAGCACCATCTAAAATGTTTTTGACAAGCCTTGTGTGTGCAAAGTTTAATCAAAACGCAAAATATGGTGCGCAATTCCCAAAATAAATTCAAAATGGCGGACTTCCTTTTAGGTTTAGCATACGGCTACAGAATACTTTTTGTAGGTCTTAAGCTAATAGGTATGCCTCCCAGTTTTCACAAATCTAGGTCAAGTCATCTTTAGTTGTGTATCGCTTGAATCATACAATTGGAAATGCTCCATAAAAATGCATAGAGGGCGCTATTGAGCACAACGTTGGGTTACTTGCACGTCAGGGTACTGGCACGTTGGGGTACTGTTACATGGAACAAGGACCATTTAAAATGTTAGTTTTTTCCATGCCTTGTCTGTGCAAAGTTTAATGAAAAAGGCCAAAAATGATGTATAATTCCCAAAAAAAATCAAAATAGCGGACTTCCTCTTTGGTTTGGCAAATGGCTACATAATACTTTTTTGTAGGTCTAGCATAATCATACAATCGGAAATGCTTCATAAAAATGTCTAGAGGGCGCTATTTATTGCAAATTGCACAATAAATCTCTGAAAATTCATGTTCATGACAAGTCTGATGTGTTTGCAAAGTTTCATGAGTTTTCATGTGTATAAAAAAAAAAAAAAAAGCAGCACTTGACAACTGTTACATGGAACAAGGACCATTTAAAATGTTAGTTTTTTCCATGCCTTGTCTGTGCAAAGTTTAATGAAAAAGGCCAAAAATGATGTATAATTCCCAAAATAAAATCAAAATAGCGGACTTCCTCTTTGGTTTGGCAAATGGCTACATAATACTTTTTTGTAGGTCTAGCATAATCATACAATCGGAAAGGCTTCATAAAAATGTCTAGAGGGCGCTATTTATTGCAAATTGCACAATAAATCTCTGAAAATTCATGTTCATGACGAGTCTGATGTGTTTGCAAAGTTTCATGAGTTTTCATGTGTATAAAAAAAAAAAAGCAGCACTTGACAAACAATGCATTGCTATGGCAACAGCGTGTTACAAAATAAAAAACTTTCGATTACTTTGCATCTTAAACATCTTAAGATGAAACACACCAAGTTTGAAGACAGTCGGATAAATTTTGTAGGAGGGGTTCGTTAAAATATGACCCCTGAAAAAGGCCACAAAAAATGGCAACAAATCCCATCATAAATCAAAATGGCAGACTTCCTGTTTGGTTTAGCACATGGTTCCAAGAGACTTTTTTGTACATCGTGGGCTCTTATGTATGCCTGCAAATTATCATAGCGCTAGGTGAAACGTACAACCGGGAATGCTTCGTTAAAGAGGAATTTTTTAGCTCAAAATGTGATGCCCGGCCCCTGGGGGACTTCCTGTTGCGTTTAGCACATGGCACCAAGAGACATTTTTGTACATCCTGGGCTGTTACATATGTCTACAATTTTTCGTCGCTCTAGCTGCTTCGTACAACTGGGAATGCTTCATTAAGAAGGATTTTTTTCCTTTGCAAAAAGTGCATGCCACGATAACAGCGTGTGACGAAATAAAAAACTTTCAATAACTTTTCATTTTCAACATCTTAAGATGAATCACACCAAGTTTGAAGATGATCGGAAAAACTCTGTAGGAGCAGTTTGTTAAAATATGACTCCTATGAAATGGCCAAAAAAAAATGGCAACACATTCCAAAGTAAATCAAAATGGCGGACGTCCTGTTAGGTTTAGCATATGGTTCAAAAAGAGTTTTTTGTACCTCGAGGGCTGTTATATACCTCTACAAATTTTGGTAACTCTAGGTGAAACGTACAGCCGGGTATGCTTTGTTAAAGAGGAGTTTTTTTTAGCTCAAAATGTGATGCCCGGCCCCTGGGGGACTTGCTGTTGGGTTTAGCACAGGGCACCAAGAGACTTTTTTGTACATCTTGGGCTGTTACATATGTCTACAAATTTTCGTAGCTCTAGCTGCTTCGTACAACTGGCAATGCTTCTTTAAGGATACTTTTTTTCCTTTGCAAACAGTGCATGCCATGACAACAGCGTGCGACGAAATACAAAGCTTTCAATAACTTTTCATCTTCAACATCTTAAGATGAATCACACCAAGTTTGAAGATGATCGGATAAACACTGTAGGAGGAGTTCGTTAAAATAAGACCCCAATGAAATGGCCAAAAAAATGGCAACAAGTTCCAAAATAAATCAAAATGGTGGACTTCCTGTTAGGTTTAGCATATGGTTCAAAAAGAGTTTTTTGTAGGTCATAGTCTGTTACATATGTGTACCAATTTTCGTAGCTCTAGATTAAACGTACAACCGGCAATGCCTCGTGAAGTAAGAATTTTTAAACTCTAAATTTGATGCGCCGCCGCTGTCATATAGTATATCAAAAACTTTTCATTTTTCACAATGATGTTGTCCCAGGTGTTGAGATGGTACATCCCAAGTTTGAAGTCAATCGGGTTAACCGTGTAGGAGAAGCGGGCAAAAGTATGACCCCTGTAAATATGCAAAACTGGGCCAAAATTGGACATTTAAATACTCATACCTCACTTTCTGTCTATTTTAGGGTACACACTTCAAAGAGGTTTTTGTTCATTGGGATGTGCTACAGGTGCCACACAATTTTCATAGCCGTCGGACAATCGTAGCAGGACAGGGATCCGTTTAACCTATGTAGGGGGCGCTAAGGAGCCATTTTTCTGTTATCATGTATGGCGACTTTAAAATATCAAATTTTTCGCCAGGCCTGATGTGCGTGTAAAGTTTGGTGAGTTTTCGGTCACGTTTAGTGTCTCAAAAATGCGATTGTTTGCGGAGAAGAATAATAATAAGAATAACTAGAGCTGCGAGCAGCTATAAAGGGCCCTCGCAACCTGGGCCACGTTGGGGTACTTGCACGTCGGGGTACTGGCACGTTGGGGTACTGTCAAATCGGACACGGACCATCTAAAATGTTTTTGACAAGCTTTGTGAGTGCAAAAGGCCAAAGATGGTGTGCAATTCCCAAAATAAATTCAAAATGGCGGACTTCCTTTTAGGTTTAGCATACGGCTACAGAAGACTTTTTGTAGGTCTTAAGCTAATAGGTATGCCTCCCAGTTTTCACAAATCTAGGTCAAGTCATCTTTAGTTGTGTATCGCTTGAATCATACAATTGGAAATGCTCCATAAAAATGCATAGAGGGCGCTATTGAGCACAACGTTGGGTTACTTGCACGTCAGGGTACTGGCACGTTGGGGTACTGTTACATGGAACAAGGACCATTTAAAATGTTAGTTTTTTCCATGCCTTGTCTGTGCAAAGTTTAATGAAAGAGGCCAAAAATGATGTATAATTCCCAAAATAAAATCAAAATAGCGGACTTCCTCTTTGGTTTGGCAAATGGCTACATAATACTTTTTTGTAGGTATTAGGCTGATAGGGGTCTGTCCTAATTTTCACAAATCTAGCAGAATCATACAATCGGAAATACTTCATAAAAATGTCTAGAGGGCGCTATTTATTGCAAATTGCACAATAAATCTCTAAAAATTCATGTTCATGACAAGTCTGATGTGTTTGCAAAGTTTCATAAGTTTTCACACATGTATAGATAAAAAAACAAAGCAGCACTTCACTTGGCAAACTGCATCGCTATAGCAGCAGCGTGCGACAAAATAAAAAACTTTTGATAACTTTGCATCTTAAACATCTTAAGATGAAACACACCAAGTTTGAAGACGGTCGGATGAACTTTGTACGAGGAGTTCGTTAAAATATGACAACTGAAAAAGGCCACAAAAAATGGCAACAAATCCCATCGTAAATCAAAATGGCAGACTTCCTGTTTGGTTTATCACATGGTTCCAAGAGACTTTTTTGTACATCGTGGGCTCTTATGTATGCCTGCAAATTATCATCGCGCTAGGTGAAACGTACAACCGGGAATGCTTCGTTAAAGAGGAGTTTTCTAGCTCAAAATGTGATGCCCGGCCCCTGGGGGACTTCCTGTTGGGTTTAGCACATGGCACCAAGAGACTTTTTTGTACACTGTGGGCTGTTACATATGTCTACAATTTTTTGTAGCTCTAGCTACTTCGTACAACTGGGAATGCTTCATTAAGAGGGATTTTTTTCCTTTGCAAAAAGTGCATGCCACGACAACAGCGTGCGACGAAATAAAGAGCTTTCAATAACTTTTCATCCTCAACATCTTAAGATGAGTCACACCAAGTTTGAAGATGATCGGATAAACTCTGTAGGAGGAGTTCGTTAAAATATGACCCCTATGAAATGGCCCAAAAAATGGCAACACATTCCAAAGTAAATAAAAATGGCGGACATCCTGTTAGGTTTAGCATATGGTTCAAAAAGAGTTTTTTGTACCTCGAGGGCTGTTATATACCTCTACAAATTTTGGTAACTCTAGGTGAAACGTACAGCCGGGTATGCTTTGTTAAAGAGGAGTTTTTTAGCTTAAAATGTGATGCCCGGCCCCTGGGGGACTTCCTGTTGGGTTTAGCACAGGGCACCAAGAGACTTTTTTGTACATCTTGGGCTGTTACATATGTCTACAAATTTTCGTAGCTCTAGCTGCTTCGTACAACTGGCAATGCTTCTTTAAGGATATTTTTTTTCCTTTGCAAACAGTGCATGCCATGACAACAGCGTGCGACGAAATACAAAGCTTTCAATAACTTTTCATCTTCAACATCTTAAGATGAATCACACCAAGTTTGAAGATGATCGGATAAACACTGTAGGAGGAGTTCGTTAAAATAAGACCCCAATGAAATGGCCAAAAAAATGGCAACACGTTCCAAAATAAATCAAAATGGCGGACTTCCTGTGAGGTTTAGCATATGGTTCAAAAAGAGTTTTTTGTAGGTCATAGCCTGTTACATATGTGTACAAATTTTCGTAGCTCTAGATTAAACGTACAACCGGCAATGCTTCATGAAGTAAGAATTTTTAAACTCTAAATTTGATGCGTCGCCGACGTCATATAGTATATCAAAAACTTTAGATTTTTTACAATGATGTTGTCCCAGGTGTTGAGATGGTCCATCCCAAGTTTGAAGTTAATCGGGTTAACCGTGTAGGAGAAGCGGGCAAAAGTATGACCCCTGTAAATGTGCAAAACTGGGCCAAAATTGGACAGTCAGATGATCATACCTCACTTTCTGTCTATTTTAGGGTACACACATCAAAGAGGTTTTTGTTCATCTGGATGTGCTACGGGTGCCACACAATTTTCGTCGCCATAGGACAATCGTAGCGGGACAGGGATCCGTTTAACCTATGTAGGTGGCGCTATGGAGCCATTTTTCTGTTATCATGTATGGCGACTTTAAAATATCAAATTTTTCGCCAGGCCTGATGTGCGTGTAAAGTTTGGTGAGTTTTCGTTCACGTTTAGCGTCTCAAAAATGCGATTGTTTGCGGAGAAGAATAATAATAAGAATAATAATAATAAGAATAATAATAAGAAGAATTCCTACAAAAACAATAGGGCCTCGCAGCGGCACCGCCGCCGCCGCTGCTCGGGCCCTAATAATAAGAAGAATTCCTACAAAAACAATAGGGCCTCGCAGCGGCACCGCCGCCGCCGCTGCTCGGGCCCTAATAAGAATAATAATAAGAAGAATTCCTACAAAAACAATAGGGCCTCGCAGCGGCACCGCCGCCGCCGCTGCTCGGGCCCTAATAAGAATTCCTTCAGGAACAATAGGGACCTCGCAGCGGTCGCTGCTCGGGCCCTAATAAACAAGGAACTCATGCAAGGATTTGAGAAAAAGAGGAACAGTGTCACTGCTGAAGCTCACCAGGAGATGGGTCGATAACCATTTGAGAGGGCTTTCGCACAAAATAGATAAGGTCACCCCAGTCACACGTGACAACCACACACGCGCACACGCACACACGTTGATGAAGAAACGAAAGAACGGGGCGGGAACTACGACAACGACCTTCAAAACAGAAATGGGACAACAGAAAGAATCAACCAATGTTAAAAAAAAATACAATAACAGTGGGGTACATCCTGAACTGGTCACCGGCCAATCGCAAGATACATATTGTCACAATAAACCATTCACACCTACAACCTATAGTCTTCAAGTTAACTGATTATGCGTGACGGCCGACCCAAGGCATAAGCAAGCGGCTGCTGAGGGCCCCATGGCCATCAAGGGGCCCAGAGAGAGCGAGAGAGAGAGACAGACAGACTCATACTGTCAAATGTTTGTTTCTGTAGAAAAAAAAATGTCAGCTCTCTCAGCTCATGCTTCTTAACACATTCATTGCCAGACCAGCAAAAAAATGCATCATTTGATGTATTTTTCCGTCAATGGCAGTGAATGAGTTAACCTGTCTGTGTGTGCATCCAGGCTGGCTCCAGCCATGCCATACACGCTGCGAGGGTTACACGTATGGTTGGCCAATGTGATCATGCAATGCATGTGTGCTGTCCGGCGTTTTTCAAAATAAATGTGTCGTATGATCACAACCAGCGGATTTTCGCTCCCGACGTAGGACGTCCCATACCAAAATCCCCCCAAAAAAGAGCCCAATATTAGGGTTGCTGTGGATTGTTCAGATTTTTCTACCCATTTTTTTTGCACGTTTTTGACAGATAAATAAAATAGTTCAATTAAAAAAAAAAAAAGTAATTCTAACATTAATTTCATGATTCAGGTATTTCTGTTCATTAACACATTCACTGCCAGCCCAGCAAAAATCCCTTATTTGACGTCTTTTTCCGTCAATGGCAATCAATGAGTTAAGATGAGATGTAACCAAAATTGACGGATTTTTAAGCAAAATTTGCCTTAAAAAAAGAAAAAAGGAAAAAAGGATGCTGCAATATAATCACAAAATATATTGGCACATTGTGTTTAACACATTCACTGCCAGCCCAGCAAAAATGCATTATTTGACGTCTTTTTCCGTCAATGGCAGTCAATGAGTTAATATCAATATTTAAGTATGTGTTGGATATTTTTTCGTGCATTTTATTTAATACTGTCTTTTTGTAGATTCACTGTTGCACTTTATTGAAAGCAATAATAATAATAATAATAATAATAATAATAATAATAATAATAATAATAATAATAATAATAATGAAGCAAATTGTGTTTAAATTAAAGATTTGCCTGCAAGTTTGCAAACCAGTTGTCTACTTTGACGGTCTTTTTGTATATTCGCTGTTGCACTTTATTGAAAGCAATAATAATAATAATAATAATAATAATAATAATAAAGCAAATTGTGTTTAAAAGATTTGTCTACAGTTTGCAAACCAGTTGTCCACTTTGATGGCCTTAACCATTGTGGGTTGCAATCTAACAAGTCTCACATATAACTTTACAAGGGTATTCATAATGAAAGAGTAGAACATGAATTATGTTTATATAGGAGTATGAATGACCAATAATCATGATTATTGGTGGTGATAGGGGGCCCTGTTACGGCCCACGGTGTTTCGGGGCCGTCTGTTTTTGTGTGGGGGGGCTCGGCCCTGATTGGTGCACCAAGCCCCCCATTCCGTCCCGAACGCGCCAACATTTTTTCCTTTTACAGAAAAATAGGGGCAACAGTCATTGTGACACATTCGTGCCTCCTGTCCATTATACAATTCTTAAAACAAGTGCGGGTGAAAAATGTGGTTATTTTAACGCTCAAATTTGAGTCTAATCTTGCATCGTGCACCTTTAACAGTAGTGATATAACGATATCCAAACATCACGAAACGATATTATCACGATATGAACATCACGATACGATAATTATCACAATATTGTGGGGGGATATTTAAAAAAGATCACAATATTGTAGTGAAAAAAAAAAAGAGCTCATACTAAAAAAACACAATATTGTGCTTTTGTACATAACAGCAATACATGTAAACCATCTACAATCCCTAATAACAATATTGAGGCACTTACTTGCTAATGCAAGCACACATTGATCGCTTCACAAGCAAATTAGGCTCCTCTTCATCTGACAATTAGTGTAGATTTTAAACATAGAAGGGCCAGAACATCCCAGTGAAAATTAAATTTCACTAATAAATAGGGATGTAACGATAAGTGTGATATTAAAACGATATCGTCGTCGTCATGTTCACAATATTTAAATGCAACACATCTGTTAGAAAAGCCAGGTTGGTTTCCATTTGTGCAGTTCTAGCACCCTCTAGTGGTTAGTTTTGTAATGCAATTTAATTTTCATTAGGGATGTTTTGGCCCTTCTATATTTAAAATCTACACTAATTGTCAGATGAAGGGGAACGTAATATGCCTGTGAAGCAAGTCAATATGTGGAGGAACTCAATATGTGCGTGCATTAACAACATAATAATAATAATAATAATAATAATAACATAACATTGCTGTTATGTACAAAAGCACAATATTGTGCTTTTTTTGTAGTATGAGCCCCCTTTTTTTTTTTTTACAATATTATAACCTTTTTTAAATATCGCCAAACTCCCCACAATATCGTCATAATTATCATATCGTGAGCTTCATATCGTGATATCGTATCGTGACATTTGGATATCGTCACATCCCTACTAATAAACTAGCTACTAGAGGGTGCTAGAACTGCACAAACGGAAATCAATGTTACTTTTTGAACAAATGTGTTCCTTTTAAATATTGTGAACATGACGACGACGATATTGTGCCAGTTTTAATATCACGATATCACGATATTTCCCTTATCGTTACATTCCTACTTAACAGGGCACAATTGATTTAAACAGCGTCACACGAATTATGATATCGGGATGGGCAAGTACCGATAACAGGTATTGGGCAGATACCGGCCTCCCGAAAAAGAACCGGCTGTTTGAGGAACTCATTCCCGATGGCACCTCACCCTTGCCCCCAACTCAAAACATACTAAGCAACACCTTAGTAAGGTTTGTTACATTGTGTCGTTGCCATGATTGTATCATATGCTGACTTCATATAGAGGGAACTGTTATGTGCCGTGAGGCAAAGCAAGGCCAGGACCCAGGATGCAGAGTGAGAGACAAAGTCCACAGTTTATTGTTCACAAAAGTATCAACAGAAAATCACCTTGCTCAGGGAAAAAGTTCTAGAAAACAAAGTAGCAACCAAAAATCACCTTGTTCAGGGATGAAGAAACACTAAAGCGCAAAGTAGCAACATAAAACACTAGGGACCAAAGTAGCAACATAAAGAGCCGTCTTAATAGACCGGTAGAACGAGAAACAAAAACCACTACAAGCCGGAGACCAGGGACTAGAACACAACACGGGTGTGGCAGGAGGAGACAAGCAAACGTAGCAGGTATAGCAAGGGAATGTTCCGGCACAGAACCAAAGGAGGGGCTGGTTAAATAGGTTGTTGGCTCATCAGGCTGATGAGCCTCAGGTGTGGGAGCAGGCCTCTGCCTGCGAGGTTGGCGCCGCCTCCTGCCACACTCTGGAACTGCTAGAGAGACAACAGAACCATCACAGTACCCCCCCCCCCTAACGAACGCCACCCGGCGTTCGACCAGGCTTATCAGGGTTACGGGCATAGAACTCACACAGCAGTTGCGGGTCCAAAATGAGGGCACGTGAGATCCAGGAGCGGTCCTCCGGGCCGTACCCCTCCCAGTCGACGAGATACTGGAACCCCCTGCCCCGCCTGCGGACATCAAGGATGCGATTCACGGTGTATGCAGGGTGTCCATCAACGATCCGGGGAGGAGGTGGCGGTGGGGCGGGTGGCTGGAGGGGGCTATCCACGACCGGTTTCAGAAGAGACACGTGGAAAACGGGGTGGATCCTGAGGGATGACGGGAGCCGGAGTCGGACAGCATTCGGGTTGATGATCTTGTCAATGGGAAAAGGGCCAATGAAGCGTGGAGCCATTTTGCGGGAGTCCACTTGAAGGGGCAGGTCACGTGCGGAAAGCCAGACACGCTGTCCCACTTGGTAGTCGGGGGCTGGGGTTCTCCTCCGGTCAGCCAGGCGTCGGTTGCGCTCCGCTGTCCTGGACAGCGCTGCTCGAGCCTCCCTCCAGACTCGTCTGGCACGGCGGAAGTGGGCATGGATGGACGGGACGGCAACCTCGGACTCCTGGCTGGGAAACAGAGGGGGTTGGTAGCCCGAGGTCACCTTAAATGGGGACATGCCTGTGGCAGTGTTGATCAGTGTGTTATGCGCGTATTCCACCCATGGGAGGTGCGCGGACCAGGAGGCAGGAAGGCGTGAGGCTACGCAGCGCAGAGCTGTTTCCAGGTCTTGATTTGCACGCTCCGTCTGACCGTTGGTTTGGGGGTGGTAGCCGGAGGAGAGACTGGGAGAGATCCCTAGTGCCCGACAGAAAGCCTTCCAGACTTGAGAGGTGAATTGTGGACCCCTGTCCGACACGATGTCTGTGGGGATTCCGTGGAGCCTGAATACATGTTGGACCAATAGGTTAGCAGTCTCCAAGGCGGTGGGGAGTTTTGGGAGGGGGACATAATGAACTGACTTGGAAAATCTGTCGACGATGGTAAGGATTGTGTCATTGCCCTCGGATGGGGGAAGTCCCGTGACGAAATCCACCGCGATATGCGACCATGGCCGAGAGGGGATGGGCAAGGGGCGTAATAGGCCTGCCGGGGCTTGATGAGAAGGTTTATTGCGGGCGCAAACTGAGCATGACGCAACAAAAGCCCGAACATCGGCAGCCATGGTTGGCCACCAGAAGCGCTGTTGGATCAGGGAGAGTGTCCGGTGGATCCCAGGGTGGCAAGCGATTCTTGAGGTATGCCCCCAGAGGAGCACAGGAGTCTTGGCGGCAGGTGGCACGAACAGTTTCCCTGGAGGACATTCATTTGGAACTGGTTGGTTGTCAAGTGCCTCCTGAACTTTCTTCTCCACTCGCCACCGCATCGCCCCGACCACACACTCAGGGGAGAGGATCGTGCTTGAGTCCCTCTCTTCCTCTCCAGAGGCGAACTGCCGGGAGAGGGCGTCAGGTTTCAGGTTTCGGGAGCCGGGGCGGTAGGTGAGGGTGAAGTTGAAGCGTCCGAGGAAGAGAGCCCAACGAGCTTGACGAGAGTTCAGTCGTTTGGCGGTGCGAAGATAGGACAAGTTCTTGTGGTCCGTCCAAACAATGAAGGGATGAGTTGCACCCTCCAGCCAATGCCGCCATTCTTGGAGGGCTAGGACCACTGCCAGGAGTTCGCGGTTGCCCACATCATAGTTGCGCTCCGCCGGGGAAAGCCGGCGGGAGAAGTAAGCACAGGGGTGTAGTTTTTGGTCCGCAGGCAGGCGCTGAGAGAGGACGGCCCCCACTCCTGAATCTGACGCATCCACCTCTACCACAAACTGCTGCTCGGGATCTGGGTGGGCGAGAACAGGGGCATTAACAAAGAGTTCTTTCAGATGGTTAAAAGCACATTGAGCATCACCAGACCACACGAAGCGAAGTTTGTTTGAGGTCAAACACGTGAGAGGAGCAGCTATACTACTATAGTTTCGGATAAATCTCCTATAGAAGTTAGCGAACCCAAGGAAACGTTGCAGCTGCTTCCGATTGGTAGGCAGAGGCCAATTTTTAACCGCTTCGATTTTAGAGGGATCGGCCCTGAGCCGCCCCTTTTCTATCACATAGCCCAGGAAATTAACAGTGGAAACATGAAATTCACATTTCTCAACTTTAACATACAGTTTGTTTTCTAGTAACCTCCGCAGGACATCTCTTACGTGCCCCACATGCTCTTCATGTGATCGAGAAAAGATGAGAATATCGTCTAGATATGCAAAAACATTCTTATCGAGCAGGTCTCTGAGTACATCATTCACAAATGACTGGAATGTTGCTGGAGCGTTTGTGAGCCCAAAGGGCATGACCAAATACTCAAAATGTCCCAAATGGGTATTGAAGGCAGTTTTCCACTCGTCGCCGTCGCGTATCCTTACCAGGTGGTAGGCGTTTCGGAGGTCCAATTTGGTGAACACCATTGCATTGTGGAGAGGGCTGAATGCAGCGTCCAGGAGCGGCAGAGGGTACTTGTTTTTAACTGTGATGGTGTTTAAGCCAGTGTAGTCAATGCAAGGACGCAGAGTTTTATCCTTCTTTTCCACAAAGAAAAACCCTGCGCCTAATGGAGATGAAGGCGGTCTTATAAGTCCTGCAGCTAATGAGTCGGTGATGTATTTTTCCATTGCTTCCCGTTCGGGTTTGGTTAAGTTGTATAGTCTGTGTGTTGGGAGTGGAGCCCCAGGGAGCAGTTCTATAACACAGTCATAGGGTCTATGTGGGGGAAGGGAGCACGCCAAGTCCTTTCTGAAAACTGCCTTTAAATCGTGGTATTCACTGGGGACGTTACTTAGGTCAATATCTTTTGAGTAGTGGGGAGAGTTAGGACCCCTGGCAGGTAGGGCTGACTTTAGACAGTGGGCATGGCAATAGTTGCTCCAGTTCCGAATTGTGCCTGTGGACCAGTCTATGTGGGGGTTATGCAGCTTCAACCAGGGAATCCCTAGAATTGCGGTGTTGAGGGGGGAGGAAATCACATAGAACTCAATTACTTCATGATGGTTACTAGAGAGTGTCAGTTTAATGGGTGTGGTTCTGTGTGTAACCCTTTCTAGAAGCCTCCCGTCGACTGCAAGAACTTTCTTGGGGGAGGTCAGTGGAGTCAGGGAAAGATTGTTGTTTTTAACATAGTCAATGTCTATGAAGTTGTCATCGGCTCCGGAGTCTATCAGCACCTGGACAGGTAACGAGCAAAGTGTCGTGTGAATCATACCTGGTACCTGTATTTGGGAGGACGAGGGGGAAGATATTCGGCTCACCAGTGCCTCCCTTCCTACTGGTGAGCCCCGGCTTTTGGCAACTCGGGGCAGCTTGCCAAGAAGTGGCCACCCTGGCCGCAGTACAGGCACAGTCGGCTCCTCATGCGTCGCTGTCGTTCGACAGGGGTGAGTCGAGCCCTGCCCAACTCCATGGGCTCGTCGCGAGGTGTCGTGCTGGAATGCAGTTCAGGAGCGGTGCTCGGAGATGAGGCGGTGGAGTTCCCCATGACGGTTGAGCTGGACGGTGAGAAAGTTGACGAGCGACGAGCCATGTCCATCTTCCTCTCCCGCCGTCTCTCCCTGAGCCGATTGTCCATCCGTGTTGCTAATGTAATAAGGTCATTTAGTGAGTTACATTCATCCCTTAAAGCCAACTCATCCTTTATCTCCCCAGCGAGCCCCTTTTGAAAAATTGTTTGTAGCTCAGAGTCCCCCCATCCGCTACTGGCTGCCAGAACCTGGAAAGTTAATGCATATTGAGAGACCGAGTGGCTACCTTGACGCAGATCCAGCAACTGGCCAACTGCTTCCTTGCCTCGCACCGGGTGATCAAAAATGCGTTTCATTTCTCCGGTAAACTGTTCATAATCATTTAGCACTGCCGATCCTTGTTCTGTGATTGCCAAGGCCCAAGCGGCCGCTTGTCCTGATAACAGACTCATAATGAAAGCGATTTTTGACTGGGCAGTAGCATAAGTACTGGGTTGCTGGTTAAACACTAATCTACATTGTAGCAAAAACTGAGCACATGTGCCTAAGTCTCCAGAATACCTAGCAGGAATCGGAATAAATGGCTCTCTGGGAGAAGACGGCTGGGAGGCTGGAGGGGTTGCCGCCGATGGAGAGGGCGAGCAACCAGAGGAGCTGGACGACGGCAGTTGGTGACTCATGGCTGCCATCTGCTTGTTCAGCTGGTCCACACTGGTGGTGAGTTGCTGTAGATGGTCCATCACTTGTTGCAGGGTTGATTGGTGTTGTCCAACAAGTGCTCCTTGTGCCGAAAGCGCACTCCTTAAGCGCTCTGACTCTGCTGGGTCCATTATGGCCGGAACATTCTGTTATGTGCCGTGAGGCAAAGCAAGGCCAGGACCCAGGATGCAGAGTGAGAGACAAAGTCCACAGTTTATTGTTCACAAAAGTATCAACAGAAAATCACCTTGCTCAGGGAAAAAGTTCTAGAAAACAAAGTAGCAACCAAAAATCACCTTGTTCAGGGATGAAGAAACACTAAAGCGCAAAGTAGCAACATAAAACACTAGGGACCAAAGTAGCAACATAAAGAGCCGTCTTAATAGACCGGTAGAACGAGAAACAAAAACCACTACAAGCCGGAGACCAGGGACTAGAACACAACACGGGTGTGGCAGGAGGAGACAAGTGTAACCCAGACTAAAATAAATATAGTCTATACTGATTAAACCAATATATAGTAATTGAAATAGAAGTTGTTTTCTAGTGTTAAACTATAAATACTTTTTTTGTCATTTACATTATAAAAAGTTATTTTGTGCAAGTTCAAGTTTGTTTTAATTGCATACGAAATTGCGTAGTTTCTTTTTCTTTTCTTTCTACAACCTAACTTGTACCTGTCAATCTTACATTTCTGTACTGTCATTGGTTGATGTACTAGCCATGTCCAATCCGGAAGCGATGGGTGTAGTCATACGTGGAATGTTCGAGAGTCTGTAAGCCTTTCACTAGTGTAAGCTAAGCTGTCAAGTGAGCAGACACTCGAGGAGCCATCTGGTGAAAATAGTCTTTTAAACCAGTGGATGCAGAGTCTGCTGTCACGTTTTGGACTGTTTTTAACCCGATGTAATGTGAGTACCTCATGTTATGTTTCTATTGTGCTCAGACGAAATGTTTGTGCAGACGATTTAAATGCTAATCGCGGCTAGCGACGTAGCATGCTAACGCTAAGGCTAGCGGAGTTCTGTGCCTTTTTATATCGAGTATGAAGGTTTGAACTATATTTAAAATTAAAGAGACACTTTTTGATGCACAGTGGACCAAGGAAACTCTTTTTGGACCCTTCTGCTGTGGATTGGAAGTCGTCTCGTGCCTTGTGGATTGTGCTTAAGCTGGAGTCGGATGTCGGTCGTTACCGAGTGACGGGTTTCCATCGCTCATCACCCATCACGTGTCATTCGCTACCCTAAACCTGTGGATTCGTGAGTACTATCAAAACCGTGCACGTGCCAATTTGTTTTTGCTTGCTTTGCAAGTGAAGGGACCAGTTTTTATGTTTGTAAGGTCACACCGCACCCGAGCAACATCAGGCCTGCAACTATAACTGGACTATATATTTTTTGCTGGGACACATTCGCATTTAACATTTGACACACACAACCCTTTTTCTCTTTCCCCCCATTTAATGGTCTTTTTATTATTTGTGTTTACTAAAATGGTTCATACTGTTTGTAATTGAATTTACTGTGTTTGTGTATTTCTTTTAAATGGTATATTGATCTACACAATATTCCCCAGTACTTTAATTATTATTCTTAGTGGGTAAAAGAGGTAAATTAATACTATTTTCCCTGCTAAGTGGAGGCACCGCCAAATTCTAATTTACGCCAAACTTAAGATATTTCTATTCTTGCATCTCCTGTTTACTAAGTAAATTGAATTAGTTGTTAAAGTACCCAGGACCCCGCTCATAGTACTACAACCCCATTAACCAGTGTTAATTCCATAGCTACATGAGACGGGTGTTACATAAATTGGAGGCACCGCTGGGATTTCTTTTGTCATAATTCAAGGTAAATTGGAACAAGTAAATTGAAGACTATAGTATTCTAGAAGTTGTTAAATAGCAGTACATTTTATTAAACTTTATAGCTTTATATTTTTTTTTTGAGAATGGCCACACAAAGTAATGTTCGCTTACCCAATATACACAATTGGTGCAGAGGTGAAGGTTTAGAGCTAGCACACTCCCTGATAGCACAAGGCATACCAGAAGAGACTCGAATTGAAGATATTGAGCGAGTACTCGAAACTGTCAAAGCTTTAGGAAAAGTAAGAGTACGAGGCAAAATGTTTGATCCAGAGAGCAAATCATTAACTGTGCTCTGTGAATGTCGTGAGGAAATAGACTCAACTAAAATTCCCCCTGAAGTAATCTCAAATGATAGAGGAGATACATGGACACTAGTCCTAGCAGAACAAGAAATCAGGTCTGACCTTTTCTCAGAGAAACTGGACAAATTTCTCCAAGAGGAAGGAAAGTCTCTTGATGATCTCCAGCAACTATACAGTCCTTCTCCTCCATGGAACCAAAATCCGGAGTCCCTCATTCGTGCAGTAAGTGATGCATTGCAACCCTCTAGGACAAACGAAAGCAGTTCCTTCAGGCGTCTAAGAACATTCTCTGGAATCAGCCCCACTCCAGTTGGAGAAGACAGCTTTGACAACTGGATGGAACAAGCAAAGTTCATGAGTGAAGAATATGAGTACACAGATAAGGAGAAGAAACGCAGAATTGTCGAAAGTCTCAAAGGACCAGCTTTGGAAATCATTCAAGCTGTGCGCATGTCAAATCCAGATGCAAGCCATGTGGACTATATACAAGCCCTGGACAGCACTTTTGGAACTACAGAATCTGGAGAAGAACTGTATCTCACATTTCGAGCACTTCACCAAAGTTCAAGTGAGTGTTTGTCAGACTTTTTGCTCAGATTGGAAAGAACACTGAACAAGGTGGTGAGAAAAGGAGGCCTTCCAGTCAGTGACGCTAACAAAGCAAGATTGGAGCAACTCATTAAAGGTGCAGTTGAGGCCGATATCATGCTACTTCAACTCAATCTCAGAGAAAGGAGAAGCAACCCCCCATCCTTCCTCAGCTTGCTGAAGGAGATACGAGAAGAAGAGGAGCGAGAGACAGCCAGACAAAAGCTGAAAAAACCCACAAAACAGTATGTGCGCGCCGTGCAAACAACTGATGCAGAGTCAGTGAATAGTCAGTCCGCTGATCTTCACAACGAAATTCAAGAACTTAAAGGGAAATTAAAAACCTTGAAAAAACAGTCAGCAGAACATAAGAAAGGGTCCAAAGAGAGGAAAAAATCTAAGCAAGAGTCAATCGATGATGTACAACAGTTAAGAAAAGAGGTTGAGACTCTACAACAACAGGTAAGTGTAATGTCAGTCAAGCCAAAAGCTAATTCAAGAAATTTTGATCAGCGTCCCAAATACAAACCTGAGAATAGTCCAAATTCTGCCCAGTCCAAACCCAAGACAACCAAAGAGTCAGGTTATTTTTGCTATAGATGTGGAGAGAATGGACATATTGCTCCTAAATGTACAGCTCCCGAAAACTTGCAAAAGGTCATACAAAAGCTAATAAGACAAGTGCGAAGGAGTCCAGGAGTACCACAAGACAGCCCAGACGATGCAGAAGAATGCATTGCACATGTCAACACTGCCCATGTACCCAGTTTTGGTTCAGACATTCCAGAAGGTCTGATTGGTCCACCTTCTATAGCGCCTATCAAAGTCAATGACATTTCATGCAATGGTCTGATGGATTCAGGATCCACAGTAACCATCATCTTTGAAAATTGGTACAAAGAAAACATCCCAAATGTACCAATTCACCCTATTTCCACTCTTGCCATCTGGGGTTTATCTGCAGACTCTTATCCCTACCGTGGCTATGTAGTTGTGGAGATGGAATTTCCTGAAGAAGCAACTGGAGTTAAAGGTCCCATTACTGTCCTGGCTTTAATCTGCCCTGAGACACCACAAGGTCATGAAACGCCTGTTGTCGTTGGCACCAATGCTTTTTTGTTTCACAGACTGTTCAGCATTTACAAAGAAAATGGAAGCGAATGCAAAGTAAGTTCCATGAGAATCCAAGCAGTCTATGATCAAATACAAGCCCAGCCAGTACCATCAAGTGAAGAAGACAAACCACTTGGGGAAATAAAATGGCAAGGTCCTGGTCCTCTTACACTAGCTCCAGGTCAAGAGTTCTATGCCAAATGTAAGGTATCCAATAAAACTGCTAAGCCTCAAGATGTAGTCTTAGTTGAGGCACCAGCCTTGTCACAACTTCCATCAGGTGTGCTAGTACAACCAGGTGTTCTACCTGAAAGTTGCATTGATGAGAACAGCTTCCCAGTTCTTTTGCACAACGAGTCAGAGAAACCCACCTGTATTCAGGTGGGGACTGTCATTGCGCAAATGCATGCGGTTGATGTAGTCACCAACCCGCAAGTGTTTGAAGCACAATCTACCTCTTTAGATCTCAATCTTTTTGACTTTGGTGACTCACCTGTCCCAGAAGAGTGGAAGAATAGGCTAAGGCAAAAGCTAGTTAAGAAACACAATGTTTTCTCACTCAATGAATGGGATGTTGGGTTAGCCAAGGGAGTAGATCACAAAATCAGGTTAAATGACTCAACCCCTTTTCGAGAGCGGTCACGTCGTTTAGCTCCAGCTGACATTGACGATGTGAGACGACACTTACAGCAGTTACTAGAGGCAGGGATTGTCAAAGAGTCTCGCAGCCCCTATGCCTCGCCAATAGTAGTCGTTCGCAAGAAGAATGGTTCCATCAGAATCTGTATTGACTACAGAACCCTGAATAGTCGCACCATACCAGATCAATACACAGTCCCTCGTATTGACGACGTGTTGGATTGTCTCTCAGGTAGCAAATGGTTTTCCGTCCTGGACCTTCGAAGTGGATATTATCAAATTGCCATGTCTGAAGAAGATAAAGAAAAAACAGCATTTATCTGCCCACTTGGATTCTACCAGTTTGAGCGGATGCCTCAAGGTATCACAGGAGCTCCAGCTACTTTTCAGCGGCTCATGGAGAAAGCCGTTGGGGACATGCATCTTCTCCAAGTCATTGTATATCTTGATGACATCATCGTTTTTGGCAAAACTCTAGAAGAACACGAGCAACGTCTCCTGAAAGTGTTAGATCGACTCGAAGAGTTTGGACTCAAATTGTCCATTGACAAATGTCAGTTTTGTCAGTCTCAAGTAAAATATGTAGGCCACATTGTGTCTGAAGCCGGCATTGCTACAGATCCTGAAAAGGTTGCTGCGGTGGAAAAATGGCCAGAGCCGACCGACCTCAAATCACTCAGGTCATTCCTAGGTTTCTGCGGCTACTATCGCAGGTTCATAGCCAATTACTCAAGCATAGTTCGCACATTAACCGAGCTCACCAAAGGCTATCCACCTACTCAAAAAAGTAGCAAAAACAAAATCAAAGATCCAGATAAGACTTACCTGAAACCTTCTGAACCATTCAAAGAGCGATGGGATGAGTCTTGTCACAAAGCGTTCAAGAACATTATTGAGTGTTTGACAAATGCACCCGTTTTGGTTTTTGCAGATCCTGCCAAACCTTACATATTGCATGTAGATGCTAGCCTGAATGGTTTAGGAGCCGTCCTAAATCAAGAATACCCCGAAGGTCTTAAGCCAGTGGCTTTTGCCAGTCGCAAACTCAGTGAATCCGAACACAATTACCCAGTGCATCAACTTGAATTTTTGGCACTGAAATGGGCAGTTGTAGACAAATTTCATGACTACCTCTACGGTGTGAAATTTACAGTTAGAACCGACAACAATCCTCTAACGTATGTGTTGACAACAGCCAAGCTAAACGCTGTCGGACATCGTTGGCTTGCAGCTTTAGCCACATACGACTTCAACATTCAGTATCGGCCCGGTCGTCACAACATTGACGCCGATCTGTTATCAAGACAACACAGTGGTAATGAGAAATGGATGGAAGTTCCTAAATCCGCCATCAAAGCGATTTGTAAATCAGAATCTCCAACCAATTCAGCTAGAATTGTTGACCAGCTTGGCGTTCCACCTGCAGCTATACCCGAAGCCTATGCTTTTCCAGTGAGTCTAGGAGCGCATGATCTTGACCAACTATCTGCCAAAGAACTTAAAGCAGCTCAAGATCTTGATCCAGTCATTGGTCCTGTCAAACAAGCCATTCAAGCAGGCCAACCACCAGTTACAAACAAAACAGATTCACGTGAAGTAACTCTGCTTTGTCGAGAGAGTTCAAAACTTGAACTGAAAGATGGATTACTCTACAGAAAGAGAAATCCACCAAATTGCACCGAAACCCAACAACTGGTTTTACCCGAAAGATACCGAACTTTGGCCATGAAATCTTTGCATGATGACTGTGGACATCTTGGAGTGGAAAAAACTTCTGAGTTACTCAAAGACAGATTCTATTGGCCACGCATAACATCTGATGTGGAACAATATGTGAAGACATGTGGACGTTGTGTTTCACGTAAAACTCTCCCACAACGTTCATCTCCTTTGCATCAAATCACCAGCAATGGACCACTAGATCTTGTATGTATTGATTTTCTTCAAATTGAGCCAGACAAGAAAGGCATAGCAAATGTACTTGTTGTAACTGACCATTTTACGCGTTACGCACAAGCATTTCCCACGAAAGACCAGAAGTCAGTCACCGTCGCAAAAGTGCTTTGGGAAAAGTATTTTGCTCATTACGGACTACCTGCCAGAATACATTCTGATCAGGGAAGGGATTTTGAAAGCCGACTCATAAAAGAGCTATTATCCATCCTTGGTGTCAGAAAATCAAGAACATCTCCCTATCATCCGCAAGGAGATGCACAACCCGAACGTTTCAACCGAACACTATTGTCAATGCTCGGAACACTTGAAAGTGTGAAGAAACAGCACTGGAGTCAACATATCAGTCAGTTAGTACATGCGTACAACTGCTCCAAAAACGAGTCCACCGGATATTCGCCATACTATTTAATGTTCGGCAGGAATGCAAGATTGCCTATTGACATCTGTTTTGGCGCAGCTTTCAATAGCAACACAGAAGCCTCTCATCTTCAGTATGTTGACCAAATGAGGAAAGACTTAAAGCAAGCTTACCGCTTAGCTATGGAATGTGCCACAAAGAACCATCTAAGAAACAAATCCCGCTATGATAAACAAGTGCGAGATCAACCACTACAGGAAGGGGACAGAGTCTTGATCAGAAATGTTGGCCTTACGGGTAAACACAAGCTTCAAGACAGATGGAAATCTATTCCCTATGTAGTACTTCAACAGTTACCAAACTTGCCCGTGTACAAAGTGAAACCGGAACAAGGACCAGGAAGTGTCAAAACGTTGCATAGAGATCATCTCCTTCCTATTGGCTACCTTGTCCGATTGCCTGATCACACCCAACTACCTGACCGTGTCAAAACCCCAGTTACCAGACAACAAAGAAGACTTAGGTCCAGTAAAGAAGATTCAAACGTTGAGGATAGCTACTCCGATTCAGAATCTGAGTATGAGCATTCTTACAACTACCCAAACCATGACAATGATCAATTCTGTAGACTTGCTAAAAGTCCGGAACAAATTATTTCAGATAACTCAAATTCTGAGAATTCCTCATTTTCAGAAAGTGAACCAGAAACCAGACAAAGTGACACCGATCAAAATCAGTCTGAAAGTCAACGATCAAATTTAGAAACTGGAACAATTGAAGTAGAAACTGATGTTGAGACAACAGTACAAAGTCCGAAAATCCGAAAATCTACCAGAAAAGTTAAACCAGTCATCCGTTTGACATATGATAAGCCTGGAACACAAACTGAAGAACCTGTTACCATAGTTCACCAAGGCATGATAATTCAGTTGAACCTAAATTCTCAGGAAAAACCTTCTAGACACATTAAAACTAAGAAACACCCCTCCAGAGTTCAATACTCGCCTTAACTCTCAGGTTAGATGAGGACATCTAAACCTTTTAGAAGGGGGAGAGTGTAACCCAGACTAAAATAAATATAGTCTATACTGATTAAACCAATATATAGTAATTGAAATAGAAGTTGTTTTCTAGTGTTAAACTATAAATACTTTTTTTGTCATTTACATTATAAAAAGTTATTTTGTGCAAGTTCAAGTTTGTTTTAATTGCATACGAAATTGCGTAGTTTCTTTTTCTTTTCTTTCTACAACCTAACTTGTACCTGTCAATCTTACATTTCTGTACTGTCATTGGTTGATGTACTAGCCATGTCCAATCCGGAAGCGATGGGTGTAGTCATACGTGGAATGTTCGAGAGTCTGTAAGCCTTTCACTAGTGTAAGCTAAGCTGTCAAGTGAGCAGACACTCGAGGAGCCATCTGGTGAAAATAGTCTTTTAAACCAGTGGATGCAGAGTCTGCTGTCACGTTTTGGACTGTTTTTAACCCGATGTAATGTGAGTACCTCATGTTATGTTTCTATTGTGCTCAGACGAAATGTTTGTGCAGACGATTTAAATGCTAATCGCGGCTAGCGACGTAGCATGCTAACGCTAAGGCTAGCGGAGTTCTGTGCCTTTTTATATCGAGTATGAAGGTTTGAACTATATTTAAAATTAAAGAGACACTTTTTGATGCACAGTGGACCAAGGAAACTCTTTTTGGACCCTTCTGCTGTGGATTGGAAGTCGTCTCGTGCCTTGTGGATTGTGCTTAAGCTGGAGTCGGATGTCGGTCGTTACCGAGTGACGGGTTTCCATCGCTCATCACCCATCACGTGTCATTCGCTACCCTAAACCTGTGGATTCGTGAGTACTATCAAAACCGTGCACGTGCCAATTTGTTTTTGCTTGCTTTGCAAGTGAAGGGACCAGTTTTTATGTTTGTAAGGTCACACCGCACCCGAGCAACATCAGGCCTGCAACTATAACTGGACTATATATTTTTTGCTGGGACACATTCGCATTTAACATTTGACACACACAACCCTTTTTCTCTTTCCCCCCATTTAATGGTCTTTTTATTATTTGTGTTTACTAAAATGGTTCATACTGTTTGTAATTGAATTTACTGTGTTTGTGTATTTCTTTTAAATGGTATATTGATCTACACAATATTCCCCAGTACTTTAATTATTATTCTTAGTGGGTAAAAGAGGTAAATTAATACTATTTTCCCTGCTAAGTGGAGGCACCGCCAAATTCTAATTTACGCCAAACTTAAGATATTTCTATTCTTGCATCTCCTGTTTACTAAGTAAATTGAATTAGTTGTTAAAGTACCCAGGACCCCGCTCATAGTACTACAACCCCATTAACCAGTGTTAATTCCATAGCTACATGAGACGGGTGTTACACAAGCAAACGTAGCAGGTATAGCAAGGGAATGTTCCGGCACAGAACCAAAGGAGGGGCTGGTTAAATAGGTTGTTGGCTCATCAGGCTGATGAGCCTCAGGTGTGGGAGCAGGCCTCTGCCTGCGAGGTTGGCGCCGCCTCCTGCCACACTCTGGAACTGCTAGAGAGACAACAGAACCATCACAGGAACGCAATTACTTAATATAATAAACGTCATAAATAAATACAGTGAATCAATTTAGACAATAGGATGTGTGTATGCATTTAAAATAGTGCCGTTGTGACAAATGCAGCCCTCCCAGTAAAATTAATCTTAACTTAAACTGCCACTGGTGTACAAGGCTTGCTGTGTAATGGACACTGACAGGGCAGGTGAGCTTCTCTGCAAAGAGCACATTTGATGCAAATTCATTAATTACCAGAAGCAAGGCAGCCATCTGAAGCCTTCATGTTGCCTGCTATTCACCTGCCTGGTTAAGCTTAGACATCATTCAATACCTGTACTGTCCTGGAAATGCATGTGTGCGCTTCAAGTAGAATATAGCAAGCACTGTGAGACTGTCAGGGATCCGACACACAATCAAAGAACTGGCAAGATGAGATTAGTTGCTGTTAATTCACTACTCAGTCAAACGGAATGAGAAAGTAACCATGTAAAAAAAAAAAAAGTATTTGTTGAAGGACAAAAACGCATACAGTACATTTATGTATGTTAGGGGAAGTATGTAAACAATTTCAATATATTAAGTTAATCACATTTCATACGGAAGTAAAATCAAACACTTTCTCAACAATAAATCATTCTATGAGCCTCCACTAGCCTAAACAAAACAGTCTGATTATTATAATTGTATTTGTGGAATATGAATAATGCAGAAGTATCCACCCATTTTTATCCATCTTGGGGTTGGAGGCATTTTGCCACTTGTCAACTGAAAATGACATGTCAGTGCTCCAGATGACAGGCTCACCTGTTTTTTTTTGGTTTTGGTCGTGTGACGTTCGCAAGTTGAGCCCTGATATGTAGCAAAATGGCCGCCCCCCTGAGATAAAGGATAGAAAACGCATGGATTTTGTTGCATAATTCATATTCCACAAACATAATACTAGTACTCAGAATGCTGTGTTTAAACTAGTGGGGTGCTGCAAAGAACATATTACTGTTCAAAACATTTTTTACTTTACTTCCCCTTCAAATAACGCAGTGCAGGATGAGTGAAAGTCAAATGTCTTTATTGGCCAACACCCAATACTCCTGCTTATCATGGCATCTAATCTCAGGAGTTCGAGGGGGAGCCTAAAAATAAAAACCTAGTCTTAAATTAGATGTCCATATAAACACTTAAATCCAGCACTACTAGTTGTCAGAATTGGTTATGCTTTGGATGTCTTTTAACCCATTAAGACAGTGATCACGCGAACGCGTTTCTACCGTTATATTGAATTCACACCAACAGTGGGGGAGGCGTTTCCGGCAGCGTGATTGCATTAATTTGTAGTCAATGTACTTCGCGCTGAACATGTACATGAAATTTCAGGACAAGCCTAAAATGCAATCAAACCTTTACAGCTGAATTTAATGTGACCTTCTCGAAGCTTTTTAACTCATTCACTCCCAGCCATTTTCACAGAAGCAATCCCGTTCGCTCCCGGCTGTTTTACTGAATTTTGACTGATTCTGCAAGGCCCACAGAATATTGTCTTCTATTGCTATAAAAGCATGGAACCTATCAAAAGAAAGATTAAAGTCTCTTCTTTCATCAGGAAAAAAAGGTATGTTTCTATCTGTTACCGTTTTGCAGCAATTAGCATTAGAAGAGAGCTAAGTTTCATCAGTTTTCACAAATCTATTTAAAATTGTAAGTAATTGAGCTTTTTTTCTACATGGCCCTGGTTGATCTCTTTTGCTCTGCTGCCACCTGCTGGCCGTTTGTGTAATAACTACCATTTCTGCAACCGTTCTTTGCAGTTGAGAGGCTGCATCTAAGCCTTCTGTTTGCTTTAGCATTAAAAAAAAAAATAAAAAAATAAAAATTAAAAATAAAACCTATAAATACGTCTTTGGGACACTTAAAACATAAAAAAACGTATTTACACGTTATTGGGAGCAAATTGCACATGTCCAACTGTTAAATGTTTCAGTTAGTGGTGGGCTGAATCACGAGAATCCGTTCATTTAAAATAACCGTTCAAAAGATTTGTTCACTGAATCATTAGACCTGAATCCTATTGTAATACTGTGAGATCAGCTGAGTCGCCGTGTAGAGGCTGGAAACTCTGCAGCCCAGACTTTCAATGACCTTCAAGAAGAGTAGGATGCCTCAGTAGGCAATGAGTTGACTTGTGAACAGCATGAGACATCGTTGTCAAGTTGTAATTGATGCTTAAAAACTCTTTGACTGCCCCGTTATTAAAAAACAACACCCAATGCCAGCGGATTTCGAGCATTTTAACTCATTTTTCGAAGCAAACTAAATATTGCGTTCTTTTGCTCCATAAACATGGGTACCACATCAAAGATCACATTCCATTCTTTAGAAAAAAAAGTATGTTTCTACCTTATTCCGTTCTTTGGTAATCACCATTTGAAAATAGGTCATTTGAGCGACATTGAGCGAAAATTGGAAAGAAAATTTACATTTTCTCCACAACAGTGACTTTGATACTAATATTTTTTGTTTAGTGACGCTCCGTCAAATTAGGTTTAATGCTACAAAGGCTTTGATCATTCACGTCAGCCTTGACATTCTATTTCATCAGATTGTGTCATTTTTCATTGGAATTCGCAGCTCTAGTTAGGGCCCGAGCAGCTACCGCTGCCATCTGCTGGCCATAGTTAGTTTTTTTTTTTTTTTTTTTTTTTCACAACTCATTCACCTGGCTGCGTTGCACTTGGACGTTGCACTGACCACTGATATTTTACTAAACGTTTTTGGCAGTCAAAGAGTTAAGGGCACATGACGAGTTCTTGAGACCTTGAATTGTCATTAACTCATTAATTGTACAAAGTACAAATAAGTGAAGGGTCCCTCTTTTCAAGAAAGTCTTTAAACTACAAATAAAGTTTCCTGTATTTTATAGGATAAAACTTGTCAATTCTTTGAACATTTTCTTAAAATGTAGTTAATGATTTTGTATCTATTCCATTTAAAAACGGTATCATTGATAGCATTGGGGTTGGCATTTGTTGTTTTTTTTCCACGGGAGGTCAAAGAAAGGACCTAGCACTCTATTTTTGCAGCCATTATTTAGTTGAGTGAGGTAAAAGAATGCTCACCCACCGTGGTGCTTTTGAACTGTTCCACAGCTGACCTGACCTGCTTTCTACTGTAATGGCATTGCATTACAGCCAGTTCCAGTTTACTGAGTCCTAAGATTGAGCCCTTTACAGTTCAAACAGGTGTGACTTTCACACGAGCTGTTTTGTTTTGTCCTTGAATCAAGATCACAAAAACATGTTCTGTTTGCTCAGACTGAGAATGTTGCGTTTAAAGAGGAGTTTACATTTAAACCCCCAGCCCCAGTTTGTGAATATTTTGTTGTTAAAACGGTCATGATTTTTTTTCCTCTCGGCTTGTGCTGTGAGGGGTTGCCATAGTGTGTCATCCTTTTCGAACGAAGCATATCATCTGCATCCTCCTCTCTAACACCAACTGTCCTCATGTCTTCCTTTTTTTTTTTTTTTTTGGTACTTTGTACTTCAAATATAATTTGTGCCCGTTTTGTTTATAGATCAAGTATAGCTTGTCTAATTGCTTATTTTCATACTTCTATTCCAATTTTGACTTTTGTGCTGCTTTGAAATGCAACTAGAGACCTCAGGGAGGCTATTTGTGGAGAAATCTCAAAAAGAATAATATCCAATTGTCTAATATTGTCTATATCTCGAGCTTGATCCTCGCGACATGCAGCACTGGAGCCCGAATTGAAAACATTGTTGAACTCGCTGACTTCTTTTTGGCTTTTCGGATCACCAACATACCACCCTGTTGGGATACAATTAAATCAATGAGATAGGAAGGCACTTAGCCATGTAATGTTTTATATGTAAGTAACACCAGTGGCAAGCGGTGACTTTTTCGAGTGGACATGGTGAAGTATCACATATGTGAGTGCCCGCAAGGGCCCGATCTGAAATTTTTGGGGGTATTTTTAGTATTAATTTCAATATTAACTATTTTATACCGATGTGTAGGTATAAAATTAAAGTGGAAATATTCAGGACTGATGCAGGTTGATACGCACACACTGTAATGTAACCCGTTCCGTGGTGCATGAAATGACAAAATCACAATTTGCCAAATCGTTGGAATTTACAGTATTCGGAACTGGCTCGTGACCATGATGTAAACTCAACCCGGGAGAAGGGAAAAAAATGACATGCGGAAAAGCCGCAAGAGGTTTCAACCAACAATAAAGTTTACTGACCTATTTGGACAGCCACCTAGCCACAGTAATTTCTTGTACGTCCTTTCTTGAAAGTCCATCCATCCATCCATTTTCTTGACCGCTTATTCCTCACAAGGGTCGCGGGGGGTGCTGGCGCCTATCTCAGCTGGCTCTGGGCAGTAGGCAGGGGACACCCTGGACGGGTTGCCAGCCAATCGCAGGGCACACAGAGATGAACAACCATCCATACGCACAAGCACACCTAGGGACAATTCGGAGCACCAATTAACCTGCCATGCATGTCTTTGGAATGTGGGAGGAGACTGGAGTACCCGGAGAAAACCCACGCGGGCACGGGGAGAACATGCAAACTCCACCCAGGAAGGCCGGAGCCTGGACTCAAACCGGAGTCCTCAGAACTGGGAGGTGGACGTGCTAACCACTCGCCCACCGTGTCGCCCTTCCTTTCTTGAAAGTGAGGGATGAAATTTTTCTCCGTGTTCGTGATGATCACTCCAGTAGGATGACCACTTGAAATGATATTTTCGCTGGAGCATTCTTGGAGCGCGCCGAAGAACCGCGGAGCACGGCCGAGAACGCTGGAGCCTCCTTGGGCATGAAGTCTGGCATTTGCCGGCCCTCTATCTCCGGGACGCAAAGCCACTGACTGCTGGTCAGTGCTAGTTACAATATAACCAGCACAGTACAACAGTTGCTGATGCTAGCAGGAAAAAAAAGTACAACAACGTTAACTGAACTGTACGCCTCCTCCCTTCCCTCCCTCCCGCGAGACCTGTGTTGCGTTCACTAACAGTCAAACAATCGTGCTCAACATAAAAGGCAACCCCATTTAGTTCATTACACTTCCTTTCTTCCAAAGTTCTCCGGGAAAATGGCACTCATTGGGATTTGAACTGAACAATGACTGGCTTACTTGGCTTGTTCTGTGGTCAACAATTTTGCGCATGCGCGTTGACAGCTTTTTTTGCCATTCAAAAGTCGCACGTACCGAAACAACGTTCACGGAAGTAACACAATTGATTTCTCATCGTGTATGCGCAAAACAAACTGTCGACTTCTCCGCTCCCCGCGAGGAAAACAGGACAAAATATACAGGAATTTAAGACGAAAACAGTAGAACTACGGTATTGTATTTTAGAGGACACTGACAGAAATATTTTCAATGATTTTATTTTGAAGAAGTCGGGCAAGCACCACTTAAGAGCTAACTATGACGGATCGCCACTGAGTACCACAACTTTGAAATCACATCCCAAGTTGACCATGTCATGTTTTGGGTGTGGTGGATGGACCCAAAAGCGGAGAAAGCAGGCAGGAAGAGGAATGACAGTTATATGAACAATTTTATTGATGACGGAACGGGGTAGGACGGGGACAGACTGAGCAGGGCATGGCGTGGCGGGAAGATGACACTTGGTGTGGCGTGGACGACCTGGAAGACTTGGCGTGGATGACCTGGAAGGCGTGGCCTAGCGTGGCCTAACGAACTAAATAAGCTACAGACAGCATGATCCCCAGACAAAGACAATGATCCCACACAGACAAGACAGAACTCACAACCTAAATACACCAACACTAATAAGAAACACCTGGGGAACACAATAGGGAGAGGGCCCTGATTGGTCAACCCACACTGGGAAAGAGAATGACACACAGGTGGAACCTAATCAGGCATAACGAGTCAGGGGAAACACAGGAACACAAGACAAACACACACACTAACCAAAATAAAACAAAAACCCAACTCAAATCAAACTGAAACACAACAGACCAGAAGCTAATGCAAGTTGGTTAGTTTCAGGGTATTATGATCTAAATTTCTCATCCTGGTCAGAAGTCTAGTTACTAGACATAGGATGACCAGAGAGCAAAACATTACAGTAGTCGAGACGTAGACTATGCATGAATTTTAATCTCTGCATCACTAGCAGATAGGACGAATCTTTGCAATATTGCAGAAAATTAAATATCCACTGTTTAATCTCGGCGAGGCACGTTTTCAGATTACAGCAGCTGTATGGGTTCAAAAGACAGATATAACGGGTATCATCGGCACAACAGTGAAAGCTAATGTTATATTTACGTATATCACCATGTATCAGATGCTGTGTGCCCAATTCATTTTGACAAGATTCAAAATGTACATATTTATACTAGATAAGGAATTGTTTCTCAGAAGTAACAAATGCACATTACAGCAAAGATGATAGATTTTGGGGGTGAGGGGGATTAATGTCATACAAGATGCTGTCAAGGGCTTCTTCTGTATGATACATACAGTCGGTGGCAGGTCTCTATCACCAATGCAAATGAGGCAATTCCTTTCTTTGGGCTTACAGAAAAAAAAAAAACAGCCAGTGGTTGAGAATACTGCGTTGGGTGGTCATTGTATTGGATTGAATACCATCTTGAAGAGGCTGTGAGTCTGAATTGAGGTCTTTTCGTCTATGGAGTTGCAATAACGATTCTTGCCCAGGCAACCGAATTGGGAGATATTGAAAGTAATTCCACCCAGTAAATTTCAAAAGCAGTGTTCATGTTTTGGTATAATGTATCCTTGATGTCTTGCACTTAAAAACTGAAATGAATAACCAAGAATGAATATTTTCCTGTCTCGGGGTATGAAAGTTGGGCTCGGTTTGTTTATCAAAAGCCGATCCTGAAATGATGGTGCTCATTGAAGTCAGTGAACATGAAAATTGGATTCAGGTAGATAAGTTAATCTGTGCGTTAGATCCTTCTACTGTTGACCTGAGAAAGTGAGTGGGTAGAGGTGAAGAGAGCCACGCTACTCTTATTTCCTGGCACAGCAAAACCTAAAGTAAATAAATAAATGGATAAATAATTACACTTTTAAATACTGTGATGCACATGATAATAAACAGTGTCTACAGTGGGGATCGATAGTTTGCCCCCCCCCCAGTAAAAAAAAAAGACAAAAAAAAAAAAGTATTGTGTATAAACTCAACTCAACTTTATTTATAAAGCACTTTAAGAACAGGCATTGCTGTATACAAAGTGCTGTACATAAACATAAATATAAGGTTTGCAGTAAACAAGAACAAAGCAAACATTTTGAAGTGCAATACAAGTTTTTTTGTTTTTGTTTTAACAAGTAAATACATTTTGGATGAGAGTAAAATAAAGAATTGAAAAAATAAAAATCACTCCATGGTTGAAGAACGAACTCACGATGCCACACTACCACCTGAGCTATGCCCCTCCCACTTATATCAAGAGATCAAAAACATTGTTTTTGCTCTTAGAATTAAGAAGATTCCAGCTGACATGAGCGATATACTAATAGACAGCAGGAGATTCAGCTCCCAAGATGAAGGTTGTGAATTCGTTCCTCAGCCCTTGAGTGACTTTTATTTCAATTCTTTGTTTTACTCTCTAACAAATGTAAATATTACTCTAAAACTGAGTCCATTTTGGTTCCTCTCTAAATAGTCAAATTTACTTTACAGAATTTACAGTGTAGCAAAACGTTTTCTGATGCCAATCTCCTCTGTTCGGATTGTACTTAAAACTCATTCACTCCCAGCCATTTTTACAGAAGCAATCCCATTCGCTCCCGGCTGTTTTACTGGATTTTGACTGATTTTGCAAGGCCCACAGAATATTGTGTTCAATTGCTATAAAAGCATGGAACCTATCAAACGAAAGATCAAAGTCTCTTCTTTCATCAGCAGCATTGTTTTGCAGCAATTAGCATTAGAAGAGCAATTAGCATTAGAAGAGAGCTAAGTTTCATCAGTTTATATATTATCTAATCTATTTAAAATTCTAAGTAATTTAGCTTTCTTTCTAAGGTGGCCACCTGCTGGCCGTTTGTGTAATAACTACCATTTCTGCAACCGTTCTTTGCGGTTGAGAGGCTGCATCAAAGCTCTAGCATAAAAAAAAAACAAAAAAAAACGTATAAATACGTCTTTGGGACACTTAAAACATTGAAAAAAAAGTTATTTACTCGTTATTGGAAGCAAATGATTTAAGAAATGGGAATCAGGATGAAGGGAAGTTAAAGCAAGAACTGGAAGACCAAGAAAAACATCAGGCAGAACAACACACAAGACTGTGATAAAAGCTAGTCAAAATCCACGTTTGACTGCTCGATTCCCCCAGGAAGATCTGACATTGGTGTTCTCCTACACCATTCCACTATAAAGAGATACTTGTACAAACGTATATTCATAGAAGAGTCTTCAGAATAAAATCTCATCTACGTCCTGACCACAAAAATCAGCGTTTGATTTTGCAAATGAACATACAGACAAGCCTGATGCATTTTGGAAACTAGATCTGCGGACTGATGAGGTTCAAATACAAATTATTTGGCTTATTTATGCATAATATTATATTTTCTGTCTCCTTATAGCCTTGACCAAAGAGAAAGGTGTTACAGTTCAGGGTAGAGAATATTTGAATGGAATGTCAGTAAATCATAAAATTTGATGCAAAATTTACACTCACAATAGCCTTTAAAAGTCAGAACAAATTCAAAATATAATAGTTCTTTACTTAGTATTAAGTAGACCAAACACCCAAGCGAATGCACATGTCTCAAAATAAGATTTTTATTCAACAATTTGACTCCACAACACGTTTAATTGGATTTTTAAAGAATACCTGTAACTCAGCATAAGCTCAGGGACGTCTTTATTGAGAGAGATTGTCACTCAGTATCTGGTATGTGTTTTGGGAGCTGCTGGGGACTTGTAGCAGTACTTGTACCAGTGGAATTACCATGGAAAAAAAGAAAGCAGTTAGCTCCAGCAGGGAGGAACAGCAGCTAGTTTATCAAAGGCTTTACGCCGCAGATATTCTTATCAGCCCAGTACACTGATGCTTATGTCTTGTTGGGAAGTGGAGGAATAATTTACAGTGGCCGAGAAAACTCAACGGAATGCAAAGGCCTTGTTCAGACTGCCAGCCCAAATCCGATTTTTAGCCCGTCCAGATTGAAATGGGATGGCGCTTTTGTCGTCTGAACAGTCATAAAGCACATGAAATCCGATTTTTGAGGGACGGATTGCACACGCGCGAGGTTGTCTCATATCCGATTTGGACAGGATACTTCTCAATCTGATCAGCTCGAGACACTCATTGACTGTCCGTGATGTCCATGTTGTGTCTCATTCTATCATATGTTGCGTGATTGAGGCCCCTTTAACATTCACCACTGTTCTCTCTGTAAACTGGCCGCTCCATTCTAGTGTTGTTTGCAAACGTTTCGTAAAAAAAAAGAACAAATCTTTTAAGTGAATTTGATTGTACGGATCCTTTCCTGAAGGGATTTGTTCTTTTGATCTCAGCCAGGTGAATGTCATCAATCTTCACAAACGACAAATCAGCAGCCAGCATCAGATGGGGGCGGGACTTTACTGAACATACTGCTATGCTACTGGCGCTCGATGAACGATTTCATTGAATGAACTGATTAGAATGATTCAGATCACTTAAATGAACTGTCATGCCCATCATTACTCCATTCTCGCAGACAAATTCACTGGCAAATTTACAAAACTAAAAATACATGTATTTTTTAACTCATTAGCTCCCAAAAACGTATAAATACGTCATATTTTAAATATTTTAAGTGTCCCAAAGACGTATTTATACCTTTTTTTTTTGTTTTTTGTTTTTTTATGCCAGAGCATAGAGAAGGCTTTTATGCAGTCTCTCTACTGCAGAAAATGGTTGAGTGGCAGCAGAGTATAAGAGATCAACCAGGCCATGTTAAAACTCCCAGTTTTCCGACAGTTCTTAGCAGAATTGAGAAAAACGATGCAACTTAGCTATGTTCTATTGCTAATTGCTGCACATCGGAAACTGATAGGAATATACTATTTTCCCTGATAATAGAAGAGACTCTAATCTCTCTTTTGGTATGTTCCATATTTTTATAGCAATAGAACATAATATTTCGCGGGCCTTGGAAAATCAGTCAAAATCCAGGAAAACACTTAAGTGAAAATGGTTGGGAGTGAATGAGTTAACATAAGCAGTTGAGAGATTAGTTGGATAATGTTGGCTTCACTGTTTTGCTCTTATCACTTTTATGTAACTGCATCTTATGTTGCCTCTTGCCTGCGTCGTCATTGAAAATAAGAATTAGCTCTCAACTTCACTACCTGCTCAAATAAAGGTTAAATAACTAAATGAATTGTCAGCAAAAAAAAATAAAAAAATTGTAACATACGGAATAGTATAAATGTAGTAAACTATTATTTAAACACGACTTGTGTTGTTCCTTGACTAATTGAATATATGTGGACAATGTAGCAAAGAAAAACATAAAAATGTTTAAAAAAATAAAAAATAAATACTTGTGCTTTGATCCCCCAGGCAGCACGGCCATTAAAAACTACTAACCTGCATCATTGTGTAAAGGATATTGCAGTCCAGACTAGGGCTGCACAATATATCGAAAAAATATCGATATTGCGATATTGGCCTATGCAATATGCATATCGCAAAGACATGCAAAAAGTTTGATATGAAATTTTATGCTTTTATCTGAATTTGACCCGTCAGACTGTCAGATTTACCTATTTGACGTTTATTAAACATGACAAAAAAGGAGAGAAGACACTAAGTTCAAAGGAGAGGAACTGACTGATACAATTTACTACTGCACTCTGAAAAAAAATCCCCTCCTCACCCTCTCTTTTTATTTGGTTTCCACGCCCCTAGTTCCATGGGTGTTCCAACCCTAATAATGCAAATGCAAAACATAGTTAACGAAAATGTGCACTGCCATCCTATAGTTGAACATTATTGCGAGGTAATTACAATGAATTAATATTACATTGAGTTTGATTATTTTACCGCATGAAAAAAAAATGTAATTCTTTCGTTAGATAATAAAAAATGTCATTTCTTTAGGTATATTAAATATTGCAATAATATCTATCGCTATATTCAGCAACTATTTTGCATGTTTTTCCAATATCGTGCAGCTCTAGTCCAGACCCGCTTCCCATCGAAAATGTATATAGTGCTTTATAAAGCGTAAAATACAACAATGGAAAATGAAAGAATTTCACTTACAAAGCTTCAACAATTTGTGTCATCAATTCCAAAACACTGATTGAGCGTTGTTGAAAGGAATGTAAATTTAACAGTGCTAAACATGCCCCTGTCCCAGCTTTTTTGAATGGGTTGGTGGCATCAAATTCAAAATGAGTTCATATTTGCAAGAAAAACATTTTTATCAGTTTATATTTATTTATAAATATTTGTCTGTAGTTTATTTAATTGAATATAGGTTGAAGAGGATTTGCAAATCACTGTTCTGCTTTCATTTATTTTTAACATAACGTCCGAACTTCATTTAAATTGGGATTTATAATTGAATTTTCTATTGGACACGAGTCCCTTGACTAAAAGCTTGTAGTTAACAATGTGGAATGTGCCTCAGCCGACAGACCGCGGCTTCAGCTCTCTGAAGAAATAAACAAAGAACATTTTAGCATATTCGTTGCCATGACTGAAAGACACATTAGCAAGAAAAATATTTCCTACAATCATTGTCATTTGACCGTAACACCTGTATTTTTCCTGATTATTGGAACTGCAATTTAAAGTCTGTTGCAGATTGATTCTTCAATTTGTAAGACTGGATTTAAACCATGAGAGAGATGGTGGGACTATAAGAAGCAACTCAAGTAAATGTATCGTATAGCACTCAAACAAATTTCACTCATCACAAAGAGAATAATTTTCCTTGAATGGAAAGTTATAGCTGCAACTCACCTACCAATTCCTACTACCTACTCACAACCACTTATCCTAATCAATTCTCAAAGTTTATGAACTGATAAGACAAAAATCTTTAGCAATGTGATGGAAAGGCTAAAGCTTAATAAAGGAAGGATTTGCTCATGATCTCCAACATGCGCGGGGGGGGGGTCCTTTTTAGGGGGGGGGGGGGTGGGGGGGTTGGGGGGGGGGGCATGACAGAAAATAATTGAGAAGCACTGTTCTAGCCAAATGAGAAAACATGCCTATACATTTTGGGACCTTTTGATTGAATTAGCTTTGGCACGCGAAACTGCGGGAATGAAAATGTTTGTTATATTTACTCATTTAGCATCTGATCAATTTTGTAACACTTGCTGAAGAGCATGATGACAATAAAAACAAATTAGCATTCGCAAAAATATGTTTAGGTAGCACAGTTTTCCAAAGTAAATCAGAGGACAGGGTCATTGCTGAGAACATATATAAATTGATATCTAAACAAAAGCAAATGTTGACTGAATAAATAATTAAACCTCTGAGATAAAGCTCACCTTTTATTCCCCACCCTCTCCACATAAGTGCACCATACTCAATTTCCAGCTTCAGTGAGAGCGAAGAAAGATAGGGGGAGAAAATTGGAAGTTTGGTTTAAAATGCAGACAGTCCAGGCTTTCTGCTTGACGGCCTGTGACATCTCTCCGAACCACATTTTGCATGGCAAAATAGGATCTTGTAATAGAATTTCTCTCACCGAGAAGGTTAATTACATTCTTTTTCTCGACATCTTCCTTTCTCATTGTAAAATAAATAAGACAGAAATGCACCACTTTGCTTCTAAGAGTCGTTGACAGCTGCAAATTTCTGTTTTTATCTTTTTTTTTTTTTTTTAAACATTTAATCTGGTCTACCCTTTATCTCATTGTAAGGACTCTCCTGAGAACTAAAAGGTGGTTTCTGATAGAAGCGAAGGAGAAGGAATCAGTTATTTGTCATTATTTAACGTGACTTGTTCACACTGTGAGGCCCAAATATTTTATTTTTTTGTCATTTACACCTTGTTTGCAGCTTGTACATTGAGTCGGAATAGTTTAAATAAATCGCATTAAATCTCATGTGAGTTATCCAGCGCTGTTCCGAGACCACACGCGGGGTAGTTTGAAATCTGACAGATCTCTGCAGGTGCATCCTCAATGAGGTCCCTCAACATGTTTTAGACAACACTGCTCACTACCAGTCTGTCCTCCAGTTGAATGTTGAAAACCTTTCACTGCACGGGAAGATGGGTTTGATTGTGCCTCAAAACACAGTCACATGACTGCTGCACCACTCACAGTGCGAGAAGCACATTAGAACATTACATTACAAATTGTAATATATTTGAAACAATGCAAATATTTAAGTAAATTATAAATAACTTATGTTGCATTCGAAGATGGTCGGAAGTTGGATTTATCCGAGTTGGTTTTTCCCAGTTTCGACCTAAAAGCGTTCAAGGCGAAAGTACATTTCTACAGGACTAGCAAGCGAGCGATCTGTGGCATAAAATGCTCTACATAAGTAAACAAATACATCGACCACACTTTTTTTTTTTTTTAAGTGTATTGCTGCAGCTATAGCTATACTTTAAAATGGAATGGTGTTTGGACAAAGTCGCAGGTAAGTGAATTTTGCGTGAATAGTTGTGATCTCAACTCAACTTCATTTATAAAGCGCTTTAAGAACAGGTGTTTCTGTATACAAAGTGCTGTACATAAACATCAGTTTTGCAGTAAATAAGAACAAAGCAAACATTTTGAAGTGTGAATACAGTTTTTTTTGTTTTATAAATACATTATACATAAGTGAACAAATAAGAAGTAGTGAATAAAGAGATAAATAAATACATAAATAAGTAGTCTAAACATCAAACTCATACACACCACAAAACACCAAGAACAAGTCTCATGTTGCGCCAAAAGCCAAAGAATACAGATGTGTTTTAAGACGTCTTTTAAAAGAAGATAAAGAGGGAGATTGCCTAATATTTAGTGGAAGGTCGTTCCAAAGGGAGGGACCGGCAACAGCAAAGGCTCGATCTCCTCTAAGCCTCCGCTTAGCCCTCGGTACCTCCAATTGAGTCTGGTTTGCTGACCTGAGGCAGGTGTGTAGGGGTGAGAGATCAGCGAGATAAGGTGGGGCAAAACCATTTAGAGATTTGAAAACAAATAGAAGAATCTTAAAATGGATTCTAAATTTCATGGGCAGCCAGTGAAGAGAGGCCAGGATAGGGGTTACGTGTTCCCTCTTACGGGCACCAGTTAGGAGACCAGCAGCAGCATTTTGGACAAGCTGGAGACGCTGCAGCGAGGACTGGCTGATTCCAAAATAAAGTGCATTACAGTAATCCAGCCGAGATGTAACAAAGGCATGGATTACCATTTGTAAGTGCTGCTGAGATAATACTTTTTTTTTTTTTAACCTTAGCCAGCTGCCTAAGATGAATTTGACAACAGCGGCAATTTGCCGGTCCAGTTTAAAGTCGCTGTCCATCTTGACACCCAGGTTTGAGGCTGTTGGCTTTAGATATTGTGCCAGAGGACCCAAATCGGCAGGATGAGAAGAGCCACTGGGACCAAAGACCATAACTTCTGTTTTCTTCTCATTGAAGTTCAAGAAATTTAAAGCCATCCAGGCTTTGATTTCTTCCAGACAGGACAAAAGAGGCCTCAATGAGAAAGTGTCATCCGCATAGCAGTGAAAAGAGATTCCATGTTTTCTAAGGATGGAGCCCAAGGGCAGTAGATACAATGAGAATAGAATGGGGCCTAACAGAGATCCTTGCGGAACACCATATGACAGTGGGGCAGTGCGGGACTCGGCGCACCCAAGGCGAACACAGAATGTTCTGTCGGCCAAGTAGGATCGAAACCACTCAAGAGCACTGCCGCCAGTGCCCACCAGGTGCTGTAAACGAGCCAACAGAATACTCTGGTCCACGGTATCATTTGCCAGGAGGATGTCATTAAAAACTCGAAACAGGACTGTGACACGACGAGAGGAGGTAGGACTCAGACGCAGAATTAAAGTTGGCCAACAAGGCTGCAGCTTTAATGACTGGAAACTCAAATCGCATCTTAAAGAGGGAAAAAAGGCTGAACAAAAAGAGCTCCAAACTGGAGATACAAAAAGGGCACTCAAAAACAGGGACAACAGAAAGCGCTCCACTAGGGAGGAAAACAAGGGGCAAACTAAGGGCGCAAGACAAGGCAAGGCAAGGCAAGGCAAGGCAAGGCAAGGCAAGGCAAGGCAAGGCTAGACATCAAACAAGGACTGTGGTACGAGGACTGGGAGGACGCTTCCATGCACTGAGATTTGTGACACTTCAGCAACCAACTGGCGAATGAAGGTGGCTTTTATTGTCCGGGTTGATTGGAAACAGGTGGTGCTGATCATGGGCGTGGACCAGTAATCATTGAGCTGCAGGAAGGGTAAGTGACCTGGGGTGAGAGTAGAGTCAGGACTATCAAAATAAAACAGGAACATGACTGTAAAACCAAAGCATGATCCGCCACTCTGGTGGCGGCGTGACAGACTGACTGTGCTATGCATCCTCTTAAAGCCTGACTGGAAAACCTCCAAGATGTTTTCCTCCAAGAAGGTGCTTAGTTGCATGTGTACCACTTTCTCCAGAATTTTAGAGATAAAAGGCAGTTTGGAAATGGGCCTAAAATTTGACAGCACACATTGGTCGAGACCAGGTTTCTTCAGGAGAGGTTGCAGTACACCACAGCATGTTTAAATTGTTTGAAGACTACGCCAGAAGACAGGCTACTATTGATGATAGCCAGAACACTGAATTGCCGATAGTCGGAAGAACCTCTTTAAAGAAACGAGGGGGAACAGAATCACATGGGGAGCCAGATGGCTTAATCTGGTGGACAACATCTTCTAGACATCCCAGAGAAATTACTTCAAATGAGTTTAGCACCACCGAGCCATGGACCTGAATGGAAGGGTCAGAAGTGATGTTGAGATATATATATATATATATATATATATATATATATATATATATATATATATATATATATATATATATATATATATATATATATATATAATAGATATTCAAATAATGTCATGTTGCAAAATTAAAGGCGAGCACGACTCCTCCATCCCAAAACTGTGATCAATCTTCACCAAATGTGCACTTTTGTAGTCATTCCAGAATCATACTCTAAAAATATCAAAAGTCACATTATTTTTGATTTTATGGATGGAAGCCATCTCGCAACATTGCTATGGGCAATAAAGTACAAAAATAATATCGTGAGTGTTGTTCAAATATTTGTAGAGTATGATTTGAGCATAAGTGAGGATCGATGACGGCTTTGGTACGGACATATAGCCTCTATGTTTTTATAGAAGTCAGGCCAGGCGCTGCATGCCGCCTTGACACCCATGCTGCTATGCGGGTTTTTTCTTTTTTCTTTTTTTTTTCCTCCCTCCCTGCCTCAGGCAAAACCTGACGGTTTGGAGTGAACGCGCGTATCACATGCATCATACTAAAACAATTCAAATAGGATAAATATATAAGCAATATAGAAAATTATGTACTCAAACAACATAGGCCTAATATTTCAGTTTCTTTTTTTTTTTTGTTTTTTTTGTGTATGCGTGCGTGCGTTTGCGTGCGTGCGTTTGCGTGTAAATATATATAAATTTATACTCATTAATTCACCTAAAACCTTATAAAAATCCCATTACCCTTCACCTTAACCAGGTACTTCAGAGTCTCGCCAGAGTCGTGAGGTTCAAATGGTCAGGAGACCAGAGAAAAGGTCAGAAAAAATAAAGAGAAAAGAAAGATAAATCAAAGTGAAATCCAGCACCAATATTTCAGTTTCTGTTAAAACAACAAAACAATAGTTTGTCATGTCCAAATTAATTCATAAAATGGGCTATACAACCCCAACACATGTAAATAAATGAAAATACAGTAATTATACGAAATCATTTACCGAGCAATAATGCGCTCATGTATGCAGAGTGGTGCCGCACTTGTCGCGTGCTCCATTCATTGTCCCGCCTCCCCGAAAAACGGCGCCGACGCGTGCTCTTGGCATCACAGCATACGATGATTAGTTGGGATCTTGTCGGTTTCAGACTTATAGTGTGACAAGTGTCCGGTCCACAACACAGAGTGAATTTATCGGGTAATCTGACAAGCGTGGCTGTCGTGAAAGACAGAAAAAAAACTACGATGCGCAGACAGAGTAATTACGTAAATAACGTCATTTCCGCTTTCAACTATGTTGAATGAAAGACATATTTAAAGTAGTTGGTTTCCTCCTCACTCCAGAAGTGTGAATCTTTGCTGCGAGCATCGTTTTTGTTGCTTGAGTATTTCCGGTGGGTTCCACGCCAGAAACACGGACTTATATACTTTTATAATGGGCACAAACTGTGGCGTTTTCGTCGTAAAAACACAAAATAATATAAAGACACAGCGGAGGATTACGGCAAATGTATTCAAGCGAGGCTCCTTTAGCAAGTGGGACGGAGCTGCACATACATGTCGTTACTACAAAGACATGCGAATTAAATTAACCGAAGAAGAACACAGCGAAAAACAATGCGCCGTTCAATCGAGCAATTCCAAAGAAGAATTCGGGTTTTGAAAGGGGTAATTCAGGGGTCTTATTCAGGTTTTTACCCAGATAAGAGCGTATACGGGCGATTGTGCGGGTTTCCATGGTCTTACAAAACCCGAATATTGCCAATATTCAGGTTTTAGATGGGTTATTGCCTGAATGTAAACATGGTCATTGTGTCATAACTCGAGTCATGCGGGAGTAATGTTTGGGTCTTGTCTCATGTCTGGGGTCACGCCTGGGTTAAGTTTGAGTAGAGTTCATGACCGTGCGCCAGGGTTCACGACCCATTACCTGTCTGTTTTGGCATTGATGTAACAGCATCCAGTTTCAACTAGTTTTAGGCTATATGATGTCTGGACTATATGATAAGGATCTTTTATGCTATATGATGTTTGTTGATGTCAGGAACTATCTGTAATTACGGAGTCAACAGCCAATCAGAGAATTCCATGTCAGTACTAGTACTCACATGTCTAGCCACAACCAATGAGATTGATTGACTGTCAAATTAAGGGTCTGAGAATTGTGTGTGTTGTCCGGATTATTGCAAGCAGTTGCTCAACTGTTCCTGTGTACAGCTCTCATAGGTTCTGCTTCTCAATGTGAATAAATAGATACAATCTTATTTGTGTCTGCATTTGGTATCCTACTTCTCAGCATACAACACATTGAAGACAGAGGAGTGAATACAGATCCTATAAAACACATCATGATATGCGCTTTTGTTAACTTTGTTGTATTATGTTTCCCCGTTGTCCCTTTTTTCCTTTTTTTTTTGTGTATGTGTGCGTGTGTTTGTGTGCGTGCGTTTGCGTCCGTGCGTGCAAATACGTATAAATTTATACTCATTAATTCACCTAAAACCTAAAAAATCCCATTACCCTTCACTTTAGCCAGATACTTCAGAGTGTCGCCAGAGTCGTGAGGTTCAAATGGTCAGGAGACCAGAGAAAAGGTCAGAAAAGATAAAAAGAAAAGAAAGATAAATCAAAGTGAAATCCAGCACCGACCAAACACTTCCTGCCTTCCCCATGGTTACAAAATCAAAGTCTTACGCCAACCCCGGAAGCCTCTAAATTCCAACAAATTAACGAGATCTCAAGAGACCAGAGGAAAAACTAAAGAGAGGAAGGAGGGAAGGATCGATGAGGCAGAGTGAGATCCATAGAAGCCAGTACATCCAATCCATCAAAGTGAAATCCAGCACCAACCAAACCCCTCCTGCGTGGTTACAAAACCAGAGTCTTATGCCAACCCCAGAAGCCTCAAACTTCCAATAAATTGAGGAGATCTCAAGTGACCAGAGGAAAAACTAAAGAGAGGAAGGAGGGAAGGATAGATAAAGCAAAGTGAGATCCACAGACACCAGCACCCACTGATTCAACGGGCTGTGGGAGGGAGAGGCAACTTCTGTTTGGGTTTCAGTCGATGCTGGTGTGATGGATCTGGCATGTATAAGAATCTGTTGTCCCTTTTTTCCATGTCTTTTCTTTCTCATTAGGATTTTATTCTACTCTCCAGCTCAGCCAAGTCCTAGTGAAGATAGTTGGTTAAGAAAATAGATGGATATATTTCCTTTCATCCCTCCAACAGAAGAAATTTCCTTCTCACGCAGTAAATTTTAAAATCAAGGCAATATGTGGGGTGATTATCATATTTAATGATGATAAGGCTTTTTATGGCTGTCTTAATTGAAAAGCTTATCTTTTCCATGCAGATGCTTCATAAATATGAAATATTACACTGTGAGTGCTGTTCTTGTAAACCACACAGAAGCATTTGAAACATAAACTTAGCAAAAATAACTCTTCTTCTTATCTTTGTAATGTTCTCAGGTTCACTGCACAGTAGTACCTTAACAAAAACCTTGTGTGCTTGCTGCTTGGATCGAATGCAACTTTCTCCAGCCGCCCACCTTTAAAAATGTATTCAGCTAATGCTTTTCTCCTTCCTTAAAAATATACGATATTCAGTAAATGCTAAACATGCGTTTATTAATCACAGGATTAGGTCTGGACTATTTCATTATAAATATATTGCTTTGTTTGCTCTGCTTTGTTTAGATGATTGAGAAAAACACAAATGATTGGATTAGACAGCAAAACACACTGACCACTAAAGTTGGATTTACTGCACATCCATCCATTTACTACCGCTTATCTGGGGACTGGTCGCGGGGGCAGCAGCTTGAGCCCAGACTTCCCTTTCCCCAGCCACTTCATCTCGCTCCTCCGGCAGGATTGCAAGTTGTTCCTAGGTAAGCTGAGAGACATCTCTTCAGCGTGTCCTGGGTCATTTCCAGGGCCTCATGCCGGTAAGAAATGCGAAGGGGACCTCTCCAGGGAGGCATCTTAACTAGATGCCTGAGCCACCTCAACTAGTTCCTGCGAATGTAAAGGAGCAGCGGCTCGAATCTGAGTCCCTCTCGGATGACCGAGCTTCTCACCCCATCTCTAAGGGAGAGCCCGGACACCCTGCGGAGGAAACTCATTTGGACTGCTTGTGTCAGAAAATCCAGTCAGAAGACCGATACAATAATCGAGGCTACTGGAGATAAAAGCACGGATAAGCTTCTCTCGGTTTGCTTGACGCATGCAGTCCTTCACTCTGGCTATGTTTTCATCTGGTTAAAGGCTTTATTAGTGATTGATGGAATGTGATTGCTAGTTAGGTCTGAGTCTATTAGCACCTGTACATTTTGAACTTGACTTCGGTTTGTAAGGACAGTGCTGTTTTCTAACAGCAATCCTCTTTTCTTTATTGCCCATAACAATTACCTGTTTTGTTTTGATTTAGCTTAAAGCAGCTATATGGAAGATTTAAAATTTCAAATCGCTACTGCCACCTATGGCCGAAAACAAACTGCACGCTCGTACACGCTGCGCGCACTCGTACGTGCACGACCTCAATACTGAAGACTGGGCTCTTCATATCCAATTAAACTATGTTTTCAAAGGTAAGAAGTTTTATAATGTTATACAAAGCTGGCTACTTCACGGAATGAGACTCTCGATCCCCACTAAACAATTGATGTCCACGGGACGTGCAGACCATGTTGCATTTTAGTCAGTCAAAACCAGTCCTGTGCTGTACTCCAAAACGATGTGCAAATTACGTCAATTAATTGGCCCTCATTCCGATGTTAATATGCAGTTACATATTGTAGTCACCCCGCTCGATGGACGTAAACCTGATTCTAGTCATTATTAGTGTATGTCGCCCCCAGGCTAGCGTCATTGTGCATGAGCCGAAAGGTGGGCTGTCATTTATGGAAATTGACAATTGTGAAAAACATATAGACCCATTCACTACTTAGTGTGATATGGCCGTGAATGTTATCGCCATAGTAGTAGCGTTCATATTCCGTTAGCATAATGTAGCTACAATAGGCGGTTTTCACGGAGGAAAATAAGGCAACATTTAGCCTGATTGAAACGCCGCGGAATGGAACGTCTGTTCTTCATAAAGTCATTCTGTTCTATTACATTCAACTTTGCCGCCCCTTTCACGCTAAATGTTGCCGTCCACCTCACTTTCACCCCAATAGTTACGACCGAGAAGTGATTGATCTTGAGGTTGCTGCTATGTGAAAACAACATATTTTCTTCTAAATGTCAAGATACTCGCTTCTTACCTTTTGGAGTAGAAATAAAGTCAGCTGTGAATCACTTTTCTAATCCAAGTCCGATCTCAACGCTCTCCACCGCTGAAATGTCAAACCGATGTTCACTCTCGTTCTTGCCCAACGTCGGTCACGATCAAGTTTAGATTTTTTTTTTTCGTGGCACTTGACATTGTTTTCATTTTTTTTTATTAAGCAGCCTTCCGCGGAGTAACAGCGGGTGTCTGGGGCAGCGAAAATCTGTACTAGTTCCGTCTTCGCGCGACAGGAAACAACTGACGATGACGCGCATGACGTCACATCCCGCAGACAGAGGGCGGGAAATTCGAAGGATCGAAGGATTCCTAAATAACATTGGCCAGAGGCTTGTAGGAGTACCCATTGTGAACAGCGAAGATGTTGATCTACTAATTAGAATATGTTTCAGTCATAAATGGTCAAATAAAAAGGCTATTGTTAAGATATTTTTTGGGGAAATCCTCCATATAGTAGCTTTAAAGTGGAAGTCAAACTTAGTAATAATATGTTATATGTGACCCCACTAGTCTAAACATGACATTCTGAATCATATTATGTTTGTGAAATACGGCACTTTTCCACCTTATAAGGCACTCAAAGTGCTTCACATTCTGACTACCCATTCACCTAGAGATGCATCAGGAGCAATTGGGGGTTCAGTATCTTGCTCAAAGATACTTCGACATGGTCACAATCACATAGGATCGAACCCACAACCTCTGGGTTGGGAGAAAACCACCATCGCACTGAGCCACGCCGTCCCAATATGAGTTGCAAAGCAAAATCCAGCCCTTATTATCCTTCTCAGGGGGCGGCCATTTTGCCACTTGCTGTCGACTGAAGGTGACGTCAATTTTGCTCAGGTCTCAGGTAACAACCAATCACAGCTCAGCTTTAGAAAACAGGTGAGCTGTGATTGGTTCCCCAAAAATTCGATTTTGTGATAGCTGATGTTACGGTAAATGTATTTAAAACATCAATCTTGTCATGTGGTTGTGTAGCTCAGTGGTTAGGGTGTTGGACTTTGGTTCTATGGTACCCTGATTCAAATCACTGTCATGGTAATCATTTTTTAGGGGTCAACTTTTATCTGGGACCCAACTGGGCATATCAGATGGGGCTCATTCCATACCCATGTAGCTTTTAGTTAGGGCCCATATGAGGCCCACCACAAGCCCATCTGGGCTTGCCCACATGGGGCCACCATGAAATACCTGGCCAAAATTTACTGGGACCCACCTGGGCAAGCCAACCCTTTCACCAGCCCATATCCAACCTACATGGGTGTGTTGACAGGGTGCTTTCCTCCAGGTAGGACCCGAACCATTTTAGGACTGTTCCATTTAACCCCACCCAAGTTTCCATCTTTTTCAACAGTATATTATGATCAATTGTTTCAAATGACGCACTAAGGTCCAATCAGACGAGCACCAAGTCAGTTTGAGTTCAACAATTTGCTGAGTTGATTAAAAGAATATTTTTTTGACAATGTTTGTGAAGAAAGAGAGGTTATTTGCTAGCTTGTGCACATAGCCAGTGGGATTATGGGGGAAAAAAAGCCAAATAGAAATTATGCACTAAAGACAATACATTTTTAAAATGAAAGAATCACATTCTACTTAAAATTATATATATATATATATATATATATATATATTAGGGCTGCACAATATATCGAAAAAATATCGATATCGCGATATTGGCCCTTGCAATATGCATATCGCAAAGGCACGCAATAAGTTTTATATGGAATTTTATGCTTTTTATATGAATTTGACGAGTCAGATGCTAACTAAAATGTGCATCGCCATTCAATCGTTGAAAATTATCAAGACATAATTACAATTAATTAACTAAGATTACATGAAGGTTGCTTATTTTGCCCCATGAAAAATTTTTTTCTTTCATTAGGTAATAAAAATGTAATTTCTTGAGGTACATGTTAAATATCGCAATAATATCGATATCGCTATGTTCAGCAAGTATATCGCATGTTTTTTCAATATCGTGCAGCCCTAATATATATATTAATTCAATATAAGGTCAATAAAAGGAAAAGCAGGTAAGTAGCTGTTTTTCACACTGCTAAAATGTCAGTTTCATGTTGAAGTGATGAAATGATGTTGGTGCTGTTTGCGTGTGTAATGTCACAATACACAAAAACAATCCAAGCAGACTGGGAAAGGATCAGCTTTTTGGCTTACCAATCATGAAGGTTGTTGACCAACCCCCCCACCACCACATTTCCTCCACCCTAACCCTCCTTCCCCCAACAAGCACCACCCCCAGCCCAGCAAAATGAAATCCAGGGCTCTAGAGCAGGATTTGGCTTCTTGGTCTAAAGCCAAGCAGGGAATTGCATGGCTGGCCATCGCTGCCAGCTACACCCAAACACAACGACACTTTCCCGGCTTATCTGCTTCTCGCCATCATGCTGCCGCAGCTACCTCGTGGTGCATAAGCAATATTTCCACCAGCGTCCTCCTCAAACCCTCCCTGGAGATTTATCTGGCTGTTGAAGTAGAAAATGAATATTTTACAGTTCACTTGCCTGATCAATTACCTACAAGCTGTTGCCGTATTTTGTGGTTGGTCAGAGAGAGACCTTGTAGATAGTGATAGAATGGTCCATATGGAGCATTTTCTTCAGAACATTGCCAACATCAAATAAATACAAAGGTGCTATGAATGTGACATTCCCTGATGAGCTAGTATGCTATTTTGTGTTCATACAGTTCTGGACTTGTTACAAAACAAATAACAGCTTTGTTATTAGTGCAGGCTGATTTCTAAAGGTTACTGACACACTCAGCTGATTAGATGTTGCCAAGTACTCAGAGATATGAAAAATAATTTGAATATTTCCTAAATAAGTGCAGCATCAGTGTTAGCTGCATCTCCATATGCCATCTTCGAGTATATTTCACTGATCATAATTTTAACAAATTGCTTGGATGGTGACAGTACAAATAAAGTTTTGCTCCTGATTTACTGGGCTGTCTGTTGTATCCACTGAGTCAGTGGTGTAAGTAGTTTTTTTTACAGAAACCTGTCCACTTTTCAACAACAGTATGTATTTTATTTACTCTACTACACCAACATAAAAACATTCAAAACAATGTACAGTAATGACTCCCTGGTGTATTTCTGCAATTGGCCGGCGACCAGTTCAGGGTTTGCGCTCCCTCTCGCTCAAAGTCAGCTGGGATCCAGCAAGGGTTGCCAACTGTCCCGTTATTATCCGGGACGCCCTGTATTTTGGGCTAAATTATGTCCCGTACGGGACCTCAAAAGTTCCGTAAAATAATTCTCAATTCTTACACGAAATGCAGCAAACAGCATCTTTGCCATTTTTGGACCACGGCTGCTCCCGTAGGTTGACAAGTGACAAGGAAGTTGCTCGTAGCCAATAAAATGAGTCGCTGGGTGTGACGTGAAGTAACTTCCTTTCAAGTTTGGCTTAGATTGTTAGCCAATGACAATCGGGATGGGGGTGGGGGCGGTCAGACGCGGGTCCTTTGACATACTGAATATACTCTGAATGTTTGATGCAAACAATGAAGTTGCTAGGCTCTCATTATCCCATACAGGGATCCTGACATAAAACTCATAATAATAAAAACAACATAATTTGTCAGTAGCAACCTAATTACCGAGCGCGAGTGGCCAGAATATTACATGTGACTGATACTGATGTAAACATATATATATATATATATATATATATATATATATATATATATATATATATATACATATGAATGTACAAACTTTGTGCATTTCGAATCTAATCAGAATAAACACTGATTTCACACATCATGTTCACACCACCATGACACCGTGCTGTGCACCTGTCCCTTATTTCGGGATGAGAAAGTTGGCAACCCTAGATCCAGCATGCCTGTGACCCTAGTGAGGATAATCAGCACATATCACGGATGAATGAATGACAAATTAATGTGTCATTCAAAGAGATACATCCTCAACATGTTGCACAAAAGAGAGTAATACAGTACTTTATTTTTTTATTTTTAATCTTATTTACTTGGGAATGTGGCTTCGCACACTGATTTGCTCAGAGGATATACCCATCATATTTACAAGAAAAGAATTATTACCAAAATAATCTAGAGACAGATATGAAAAACTATGTTCATGTTACATGTGTATCAAGTATAACCCCCGTAACCTCTGTTCCATGTACAAGAGAATTTCAAACGCAGAAAGAAACTAAACAGAAACCGGGTCACAAAATCATTAGATGCATATCTCCTAAGTAAGTTATGTTTCAGTTTAATTATAAATATGGGAAAAGAAGGTTTGATATCATTGTCCAGGTCATTCCACATTTGTGGACCTTTATAACATACACTAAAACGAGTACATGTTAGTTTTCTGTATTTCCCTTTTAACAGCAATCTATTTCTGGTATTTAGAGTATGAGATGAAAAGAATAAAGGAACAAGTTCGCACCAACGGCCATTTAGTTTGTGAACCACATTATACATTTCCATAGATTGTGAAAAAGAAGCTTCAGCAGACCATATCCATGGAAGAGAGCATCTGTAGGAGAATTATATTTAGACCAGGATATTGTTCTTACGGCTTTTTTTTTTGCAAATTGAGCCCCTATCCAGCCTGTTTTCCACGTCTCCCTCCTTCAGCACAGCTGAATCTAATGATCAGCTAATCAGCAAGCTTTGCAGAAACATGATAACGATCCTGATCATGAATCAGGTGTGTTAGTGGAGAGAAACATGGAAAACAGACTGGATAGAGGCTCTCGAGGACCAAACTTGGCCACCCCTGGTGTATTGATTGAAAAATATGAGAGAATGTGGTGTCATGTTTTTGGTTCTGTGCAGTTGGGTTTTCTTGGTTTTGGGTGTTTTTGTAGTTCGGGGTTCTCCCCATGTCTCTTTATCATCCACCTGCGTATGTCTTCCCTTCCCAGTATGTGAACCAATCAGTGCCCTCAGCCTATTGTGTTTCCCAGGTGTGTCTCGTTAGTGTATTCTGTCACAATTTGAGGTGAGGTTGAGGACCAAGTGCGAAGGAGGCACAGCGAGGGGGCAAAAGTGCTTGTTTAATCATACAAAACCAAAAAGATACTCTACTAGAACTATATAAACAAACTCCAAAACAAATGCAAATAGCTATGAAGAAATAACTAGACTTAACTGAAATGCAGGACCAAAGGAACCATGACAGCAACATACCATCGACAATGCACCCACACAGACCAAAACAAAACACACACACAAAAAAACAGCAGACTATATACTTTCTGATTGACAAGACACACCTGGGTGGGACACAAGTGGTTGAGGGTCAACACACGGGGCAGGTAAGACGCACACAGGTGGACATTGTTATGCATGACTAGACGGAACATACATGAAAAACACTAACCGGACAAAAGACAACATGAACACCAAAGGAGGACCAAAACTGCCAAAATTCAAAATAAATAAATGACTAAATAAATAAATAAATGACTAAAAGTGAAAATAAAAATGGATATAACAAAATATCATTTGAAAATTATTTATAAAAAAATTAATATAAATGGTAATAATAAGAGTAAAAAAATATACATTTGTATATAATTTTTGAATTATATATTTTACAGGGATGTTCGATACCACTGTTTTTCAGACCGATACCGATACTCAGACCCTCAGTACTCACCGATACCGATACCAACTGCCGATACCAGTAGTACATTTTGACAGACAAATAAAGAAAATCACTAAAAGATATTTTTAAACAAATATATTTCCTTTAATTTTGACACAAAAAAAAAAAAACAGCACAGTCACTCTTCAATAGTCTTAACGCTCACAAAAACGTTCTTTTAGTTTAAGATTCACAATTTTGAAGTATTTCCAAACCGGTGAAGTTTTGGTGAAAAACTGCTGCAAGCTAGCGCCACTTACAGGCAAGGATGACTCACTTAACGTCCTCCCCCCCTTGCCATCGCTCGCTTGTACTCGTCTGCGTCACGAGTACTCGAGTACTCGAAAAAAGGCTGGTATCGGCCCGATACCGTTTTTATTTTCACTTTTAGTCATTTATTTATTTAGTTATTTAATTATTTATCTAGTCACTTATTTATTTTGAATTTTGGCAGGTTTGGTCCTCCACATTTGTAGCAATCTCCACAATTGCCACAATGTCTTAACAATGTGCTGATCATGAACGACAAATCTAGTGATTCTCCCTTGTGGGCCATATTCCTTATTTTATGATTCTGTATCGGTGTGTTTTTGTTTTTCAGCTTCCTCAGTGAGCATCGGTGGACTGAGGATCCTGCGTTGCACCTGCTGACAGTTTCAATCAGCGGTGGCGGAAGGATGTCGTCAAAAATGGAAAGATTTTATTAGAAACATTTTATGGGAAATTTAACACTTGCAGGCACTAGTGGTGTGTCAAAAAATCGATTCATAAAATAATCGAGATTCTCACTTATTAATCGAATCGATATTAATATCCAAAAATCGATTTTATTTAAATTAGAAATGAAGAAGAAGGGGAAAAAGCAGTTGTAGTTTTTGTGGAAAAAGGCACTTACAATACAAAATGAATAAATGTTTAAACAAAAAACAAAAAAACAAAAAAAGACACTTTACTGTCTCTATTTGTCATTTTGTCTTGCAAAGCAGACTGGAGTAGATCATGACAATGTTGTGCATATCTGTAAATTGAAGCAGAAATCATTTGTCAATCAAATAATTTTGAATCGAAAATCGATTCTGAATCAAATCGTAATCGAATCGAATCGTGAGACAGTCAGATTCCCAGCCCTAGCAGGCACATATTTAAGTTTCAAGTGTGAAATTACACAAATAAAAGTACATACTGTATTTGCTAGCGGCCTATTTCGTAAAATGTATGTAGCTAGTTTGTACGTTCTTAATGTGCTTGTGTGGGTTTTCTTGAGGTACTCTACATTCCTCACACATTGCAAAAATGTTCATGGTAGGTTAATAGTTGGGTCAAACTTGTCTGTGAATGCAAGTGTGAGCTATTGTTTGTCTATAGACCCCTTCAAAGTTTGTAAACAATGTGACTCAATTTAAAGGGCGGGGCTTAGCTGGAGGCAAAAACACCTCAGTGGCGTGTGGTTCTAACACCGGTCAGCATATTTTCACAGAAAGTTCACGTCAGAATGGACGTGGAAAACGGCCATTTGAGTTAATATGTGAGTTAGCTGACTTCCCATGACTGTGAATGTTACTTTAAAAAGTTAACTCTGACTGATGGGACGATATTTACTGACCCCTACGCACTCACGCACTGGATAGATGATTTAACGGGACACCTACCGTGCAATGGCCGGAAATTTAAATCTACCTTCTAGAAAAACTGAGCGTTTATACTAAAGATAAACTGAAGCCCTATAAATCATTACATGTCTAAAACTAACTACGTCTTGAATGGACATGTTCAAAATTTAGAATATAACAACTTGAGCGAGGACTTTTGTGTCGTGCGGTCGCAAGTGCTGCCAAGTCAACGACGGGGACAGACGACGAGGATATACGAGGCATGTACCTCTCCTACAAAAATTTTACAAGAAGTTATCGGAACCATTGTGGGGGCTTTCGCCTCGACAAAACTGAAACATACAGCTAACGTTTGGTTAGCTAGCGGTTAGCATTCGCGCATGTAGCATGTAAACACGGACTTTTTGTAAGTCCGTACATGTAAAAAGAATCCCACAAATAATGACTAACTTAACTCATTCACTGCCAATGACAACTATAGACGTAAAAAATCCAAGCAAACAGCCAGTGTTAATTTTGAGAGAAAAAAAAAATACAATTTAAAATTTTAATTTTAATAATAATAAAAAAAAGAAATTTGAATTTAGTTTTAGTTATAGTCTTCTGACTAAACTCAATTTTAGTCAACAAAAATAAAGAGCAATTTTAGTCGACTAAAATTGGCTTTTGGAGGCCGAGATCCAGTATGTGGTCTCAGCAAGACCAAGACCGATAACAAGAACGTCAACTCCCGTGTTGTAGGATAACAGGAATCCATTCTACGCACGATGGTAGCACTTAGCAATGAAACTGTTGTAACAACGATGATTAATAACTATGAATGAAAACAATGAAAAACTAAAACTAAATTCAAATTTCTTGTCAAAATTTGCACTGGCTGTTTGCTTGGATTTTTTACGTCTATAGTCGTCATTGGCAGTGAATGAGTTAAGTAATTTCAATCACAACTAAGTCTAGCCCATATCATTTTCCAGGCTGAAGCTGATAGTTTAATCTTACCTGATATGAAGTGTGCGCTGCAAATACGAGCATTGTTGATGATAGCCTCAGTCCAGTCCTTTCGCCTAATCACGTTTAACCACAGCCGTCTGCGATTACTCTGACTGGCAGAGGCTGGGATGCGACAGAATTTCAAGTTTTTGTTGGTGCTTTTACGGTTCTGGCAACCAAAAACACAACAAGACGACATTTTCTACAGACAACCAGCGTTGTTTACTTCTAGCTGCACTTCGTTGCCTCCAGCAGTTGTTTCCTCCAGTAAACACCGTGACGTCATCGGGACGTAGGCCATGAAAGGGTCTATAGCAGGGGTGTCAAACTCATGTTAGCTCGGGGGCCGCATGGAGGAAAATATATTACTAAGTGGGCCGCATCGGTGAAATAACGGTATATAACTTAAAAACGATTGCCGTCAATTATACGCAGATTTTCGCTATTTGTGGGCCAGCCCTAAATTACGGAGCTCAACTGTCATCATCATATTCCCCCCCCCAAAAAAATAATACAAATGCAAATGGAACGCGGCAACAATAAGTTCTGGACGTGTTAAATCACATGCTTGGCATATATATTGTTCCCAGAATGCATTGCGTGGCGCAGTTAATGACATTATAAGGAAGCTAATCCTTGTCATATCTATTTGTGTTACCAGTAATTGAATTTGTGTCGTATTAACATGTTTTGTCGGTCTAAGATTTAAAATAATAATAATAATAATAATAATAATAATAATAATAATTAAATGAACCGTAACTTTAAGTTGTGTGTAAAATAATGACATCCAGGACGATTCCCCCGTACAAGTTGCATTGCTCATCTGAGGACTGCTTGTGAAATTACAAACTTGATATAATTTGATTGTGGCCGGCTGATTAATTAGTCCAACATTTTTTTTTATTTTTTTTTTTTAGCGTAACAAAATCATCTCGTGGGCCGGATTAAACCCCTTTGCGGGCCTGATCCGGCCCACGGGCCTTATGTTTGACACCCCTGGTCTATAGTATGTGGGTCTTGAGATAGGATGGCCCTATAGCTAAGTTGCAACTGTAACAAGGACATTATGGATATGGATGTATTGCCCATAAATGGTATTTATTTTGCCTTTTGTGTGTAGGCAAATGTGGTTGCATGAGGAAGTGTGTTGGTAAAGAAGGATTTTCTACTTGTATATGAATACACACAATTGGCTAGCACAATATATACATATATATATCACCTTTGACCTCTTTCAAACTTTGTCAACAGTTGAAAAAAAGTGATGATTTTCATTTGAAGGCGAATTAGTGAAGTGTTTGATTACTTCTCATTCACATCAATTGTCCTACAATCAATGGCTTGATTGCAGCAGAGACCAAAGACTGGGTTTTGATAATGAAGCGCTATTCATCAAGGGGACATTCAAACCCGGCAAACCCTCAATGCTGCAATCACGTGATGATCACAGCCACAGCTACAACACTGAAATGCTTGAACTGTGACCATTTGTGTGAAGTTATAATTGGAAAACAACACGTTTGGGATTTTTTTTTTTCCCCCCCGAACAAAATTGTTCAAAACAAGAATAGAGTTGCAACTGTTCACCTGAAAACCATCAAATTCTTGCAAGCCACACTGTGAGAAATGGGCGAGTGATTATTTCTGCACTGAATACTGTTAATGGCATTTCACTTTATTTTATCTTTTTTATTATTAGGGCCCAAGCAGAGACCGCAAGGTCCCTATTGTCCATGAAGGAATTCTTCTTCTTCTTCTTCTTCTTTTTCTTTGTTATTCTTCTTCTTCGCAAACAATTGCATTTTTGAGACACTAAACGTGAACGAAAACTCACCAAACCTTACACACACATGGGGCCTGGTGAAAAATTCGATATTTTAAAGTTGCCATACATGATAACAGAAAAATGGCTCCGTAGCGCCCCCTACATAGGTTTAACGATTTAACGTCCCGCTACGATTTTCCTACGGCTACGGAAATTGTGTGGCACCTGTAGCACATCCAGATGAACAAAAACGTATTTGATAGTTGGACCCTAAAATAGACAGGAAGTGAGGTATGAGTATTTGAATGTCCCATTTTGGCCCATTTACAGGGGTCATACTTTTGCCATTTTTCATGAAACTTTGCACACACAAGGCATGTGCAAAAACATTTACAATTTCTAAATTGTAAATGTTTTTGCCATGAACCATCTAAATTTTAAATGGTTCTTGTCCTATGAAACAGTACCCCGACGTGGCCCGGGTTGCGAGGGTCCTTTTATAGCTGCTCGCAGCTCTAGTTATTATTATTATTCATCAAGGAGATGACAATCCAACTGGGGAAAATTGCTGGATTAAACCTAAAATCCTAGCAATATGAACATTGTGACATTACAAAAGGTAAAGCACTTTCTGACAAGTTGGGTCGAGAAAGAGTGAGAGAAAGAGAGATTATTTGATCAGATATGAGTAAATCAGTCTTTCTGAATCTTACGTTATTTCATGTTAGGAGCTTTAGCAAATATTTGTAATACTGATTCATTCAAAGCACAAGGCTTACATGACTGAATCAAAACAATTTCAGTAGGAATGATTTGATGAAAACAACAGTTGTATGTCCTGAAATGAACAACAATGGTTTTTTCTAATGATTCAGTGCACATTGGAAAGACTTTCCAGATAGCCCTACAAAGGCTGGAACCCATTCTGATGAGAAATAATCTGTTATCAGTGCCTCATTTTCTGTTGAACCCAACCAAATTCATTCCATCTCAATCTCATCAACTCATTTGTGAAATGTTGGAAATTCATTTTGGTCCAATCTTGCTGACAGTGATAGAGCATGTTCACTAATTATATTGTTGCCATAGTGACAAAAAAGAGACAAAGACCTGGAACAGAATATTTAGACACATCTTTTCGGTTGTATCTTTTAAATCTGATACAGATCTGATAAGCATATACGCGGGGTGCACACAAGTGGTGCATAAGTGATGTGCAGTCAGTGTGCTGGGCTCAGTTCCAATGCTCTGTGATAACAGAGGAACACTGTACATTCATTCAATGCCACCCTCAATTCAAAGAGGCCTCAGATCCGCACACAGGCTGTGTCCAAAATCACAGGCTGGGTCTTCCGAAGGCTGAGTTTGTTGACCGCGTGGCGTCACTTCCGGCACGACTCGACCGCACGGGGTGTCCAAATTCATACGTCCTTGATGAGGGGGCTGGTCGTGGTGGATATCTGGCTGTTGGCCGGTGGGGCGCCATGTGGGTCTGCTGTGCCCAGTTCTTCTGCGCTGGCCTTGGGGCGCTGGCCATGTCGGCGGCAGTCTCTCCGGGCTCCTGGGTCGGCTCTCCTGCCGGTGGCTCTTGTGGGGCTCGGGATGTTGTGCTCTGATGCTGCCGTGGCTTGGGGGGTTCTGGGGACTGTGCGGGCCTAGACGTAGTCGAGAGCTCCCCCCTTTGTTGGAGGTTCTCGTGCATGCGTTGGGATTCTGATGTATCTGGGGTGGGTGAAGCGTCTGGTGGAAGTTTTCATGCATACCAGACCCACACAAGCTTCTGCCAAAACTCAAGAAGAGTTTTTTTTCTTCCCTCTGATGGCTGTTGGTGGAGGTTGGTGTCTGAGGATCTCACTTTGCTTCATCTATCCTTCCTCTGGTCCTTTCTCATGTCTCCCAACAACTTCACGATTCCATTGGGTGCCCCTAGAGTTTGCTGAGGGAATTACAACTCTCCTCAGTACCGTCCAAATGATTAATTAGTCAAAACGACGACCCAATTATCGTTACAATACCTCTTCTTTTGACTTTCCCTTCAGGGGTCACCACAGAGAATCAGTTGCCACCATCTAACTCTGTCCTCTGCATCCTCTCCTCTCATACCAACTACATTCATGTCCTCTTGAACTACATCCGTAAACCTCCTCTTTGGTCTTCCTCTTGATCTTCTGCCTGGCATTTGGAAACTCAACATCCTTCTGCCAATATACTCACTATCTCTCCTCTGGACATGTCCAAACCATCTCAGTCTGGCCTCTCTGACTTTATCTCCAAAGCCTCTAACATGTGCTGTCCCTCTGATGTACTCATTCCTGATCCTATCCATCCTGGTCACTCCTAAAGAGAACCTCAGCATCCATATATTTGATTTCCATGTTTGGTTTGGCAAAAGTTTTACGTCGGATGCCCTTCCTGACACAACCCTCTGTAATTATCCGGGCTTTGGACCGGCACAAGAAGACACTGGCTTGTGCCCCCTCGCGGCTACATTAACTCGTTTGCTCCCATAGACGTATTTATACGTTTTTTGTATTTTTTATGCTAGAGCATACAAAAGGCTTTCATGCAGCCTCTGAACTGAAGAGAACACTTGAATCAAAAGTAGCTATTGCAAAAACGGCCAGCAGGTGGCAGCAGAGTATAAGAAATCAACTGGGGCCATGTTTCAAAAAACTTTTCCCCACTGTTTTAAACAGATTTGTGGATAATGATTAAACTTAGCTATATTCCAATGCTAATTGCTGCAAAACGGAAACATAAAAATATATTATTCTTTTTTTCCGAATGAAAGAAGAGATGCTAAACATTCTTTTGGTAGGTTCCATGTTTTTACAACAAATAGAACACAATATTCTGTGGTTCCTTTGCAAAATAAGTCAAAATCCGGTAAAACAGCTGGGAGTGAATGAGTTAATTATCGTTTCAATTACCTATCTACTAAAAATATAGTCAATAAGATGATGTATGGTGCTGATGAGGATGATATGGTACCAAAGTTTTTAATCTTTCTGAATTACAATAATTATGATCGCAGGCAGGCCCCGTCTCGCCCGGCGAGACAAGCAGGAAGTTTCCCAGTTGGTCGCCAGGGCGATTTATTTCGGGCCGCAGGTTCATGTCAAAATCATTATGTCAAAAAAATCAATATTGATGATATTTCAAGCCGATAAGAGTAATATTAGCCTCAAAATGTTAACATTTTACTTTTTCTTTTAATTTAAAACATAAAAAAAATTGACAGCTTTGTTTAAAAATTCGAACAAAAATTGCATGGAGCTTCCAGAGTCATCAGCATGTGTTAAGCTAAATTAAAAACGAAGCAAATAAATAGTTATTTTATTATTATTATTATTATTATTATTATTATTGTTTTAATGAAAAATGTAGGGAGTTCCCAGTGTCAACATCATTTTTATAAAGTGGAAATTTAAATAAATCCATAAATGAAAAGTTCCCTGTACCTCACTGAGCGACAAATGCATGCGAATCTAGCTAATTTGGGGTTTTCTTCATGGTTCGTAATAGGTTTCAAAAGATCTTCGCAGACAGTAAAAAAAAAATGTCTGAACATGTTCTAAATTTTTCTGCGAAAAGTTAAAACTGTCTGTGAACATCCTGATGAAAACCCTAAATTTCACTATGTTTGCAAGAATTCGCCGCTCAGTGAGATACCAGTTTTATCAGCTTTCAGATTCGTCAAAAGGCCGGTGCCGATAGTTGACAGAATGCCTGCACCGATAATCAGTCTATCCCTAATATATATACATATATATACATATATATATTTATATAAAATAATGTGTGTCTGTGTGTGATATGATGATGATGATCACAGAGAAACAGAAATTTAGATAAGAGTATGTCATGAGGACGAGGAAGTCCTTTTTATGCAGTTCTGGAGGTAGGGCAGATAAACTGAGCGGCTTGGAGCATAATGTGGGGGCGGGAGTTTGCAATAGCAGAGTATAGCCTATAGTCCCCAAGGATAGCTTAAGATACTTGCATCTGAGCTTCATGTGCTTTGAAGACTAAATGATTTGTCAGGGTCTGGACATTTAACGTTTATTTTCTCCTTTACTAAAACATTCCGATGTAGTATGAATAATTACCTGCCCACTGTTTTAATGCAAGTGCAAAACCATTGTAAATATTATGGTTGATGAGACAGTATTTAAATCTGTTCCACACAATCACCCTCTCATCGTATTTACACGTTGTAAAAATGAGAATATTTTTAATACTGTGATTGTTTACTTGCCATTGCTATGGAAAAAAAACAATGGCTGCCGTGAGTTAGGCATGATGTAATTAGAATTATTAAGTAGTAGAAAACTCATCTTGTGTCATTACAATGGCAAATCTCTAAACTAAAAAGTATCTTAATGAATAGGACCAAAAAAAAAAATCAAAGCAGTAAAATAAAAAATGTTACCACCAAGCAGAAAATATGCACATTTTATGTGCGCAAGTTAATTATGCCACTTCAGAGGAGCTTGTTAAAGGATAAGGAAAGCTGCATAAATTTAGCAGTAATCCAGGCAGGCAGAACTCATTTGCAGGGATGGTCTTATCTGGCCACTGCAGCTTTCTCACAAAATTAACCTTGGATATTTGGGCCCAATTGAGCCGTTTGATTCTCCCTTTCCCTCCCTCTGTCTCTCTCCCCACCCTTCCACTACACACATTGTCTGCATACAACCCTTCCCCCTACGTTACCCCCACCACTTCCTTCATCCTCTCTGTATGTTTTCTTCCTTGGTATTACGGTACATCGGTGACAATCATTTGTATTGGTGATACTCAGACAGACAGTCAACCACAAAAAAAGAACATCCAGAAATATATTATTTTAAAATCTTTCTCTTCTCCAGTGCAAACGTTCCGATTTTGTAATTTTGGGATGCATTTATCTCATTTATTATTCTGAGTTCTTCAACTTTCCAAGTTATTGAATTGTCATCTGTGTTGCTGCAGAAGTGTTTTCCTCTCTAATGCTGTTCAGGTAATCTTCTACTGGGCGGTCTGAAGGCAAGTGAAGAGCAGCAAAATAAAAAATGATTTCCTTTTTCACTCCTCCAATTGCTAATCCTCTCAGCCTGTTCCTCTCCCACCGTTTTGGCACTGCATCACCTGCAGACTGATGGTTCTGACAGCGTCACCTGTCCCCATCTGTAACACTAATGTCCCTGTCGGTTGATGCCAAGAGAATACATAAATCAGTCCTTCTGTCATCCCACTAATGGGACTTCTTCTAATGTATGTATATATCCCCCTCCCCGAGCTCTGATTCATTCTCTATGCTGGAAATGTATGCTAATCACGTCTCAGTGTCCATGAGGCATGAGTCTTCAAAGTCGTTCACAAATCTAAAATGAAGATATTTTCCTGCTGTTGTCAGTTTATCCTGAAGAGGCTTTAACATGGTAAAGCTCATCCTGAATGGGCAAGTTTAAGTTTGCTGGTAAATCAAATTTTTATACTCTATAAAAGGGACAATCTGACTGAAAATTAAGGTTGAACTATTTTTAAATGACATTTGACTCATGAGTGAACTTGCTTAAAGAGATACTTTACTTATTTAGCCAGTTTTGGCAGTCAGACATTAATATTTTGCCTATAATAAATTTGATGTTTTCATTATTTTTCATGTACATTTAGTACCTTTAAAAACACATTTTGCAACTTGCTGTCGACTGACAATGACATCACAAGAAGGGCTTAGGTAACCAATCACAGCTCAGCTTGTGAATGTCACATGACCAAACCTAGAAAACAGCTGAGCTGTGATTGGTTACATGAGCCCTTGTGATGTCATTTTCAGTCGACAGCAAGTTGCAAAATGTGTTTTTAAAGGTACTAATTGAACGTGAAAAATAATGAAAGTATCAAATTAATTATAGACAAAACATTAACTTGTTATTGCTATAATGGGCTAAATAAGTGAAGTATCCTTTTAATAAAGCATGGGATATTAGAAAATGCTGGCTGTTGTATGGGCTGAATTGCTAATGCAAATAGGCAATACGTTTGGCTTGGCTTGGCTTGACTTGGCTTGACTTGACTTACCTGAAAGACACCAAAACACAGCGACAACATGAACATAATCATTGTTGTATGATACATTTACAGGGCTGTCAACTTTTCATCAAATCTTGGAGTGAGACATTGGTTTACAGGCCATTCAAGGTTATTGAATGGCCTTATTTCAAGAAAATTAAATCTTTTTTAAAAGCGTAAAACACTACTGTAGCAGAGCACCAAGCGTCACTCTTTATTTGTACTTTAAGTTGACTCTCAAGGAGGGAGATGGCACCATTTTTAAATTGCATTTAGTTTGACTCAGCCTGGGATCGAACCCACAACCTCGGAATCTGAGGGTAGACACGCTACCACTAGACCAAGTAGCTGGTAGCATGTTTGCTGGAGAGAGGGAAAATGAGCTTAGTATGAC